>NC_090617.1:3923288-3931018 GCF_004359215.1 Bremia lactucae
TCTATTTATTCCGCAGACTAATCAGCTGTAGAAGTAATCAAAGAGAGTTACAAGATAAGATAGAGATAAGAATTCATTTACATGTTTAGTATTAGGTTATAGTTAAGTCAGCATTTACAAAGATAGATTAAGAGACACTTAACTATATTAATACAGTTTTCATTTAACCCTCTTAAGTTAACTTGTCTTAAGAGAAGTCTTCCTCTGCACGTACAGTGTACGTCACCTAACGAGAGGCACCACTCACAACTGAAGCAGTGTGAAGTGGACTTGTACTGAACAGTACAACTCGCAGTGCCCCGTTACAGCAAGTGTTTATTGCGACAATTATACTACGCCTGCTGTCTACGTATTCTCTGAGAGTCCGCATCGAATGTATGTATATGCGCAAGATGTTGGAATCGTGGGAACAATGTTTGGCCGTTTTGCGTCGTAAGAAAAGTGTGGCGGAAGAATTGCGGATGATTTATGACAAAGAAACCAGTTATGACGATAAAGTGGGTGGCGCGTTGGTGCAGAAATTTGCAGTGGATTGAGGCAACTGCTGGCCTCGGAGCTCTTTGTGGGCTGCCTGATTACGTATCTGTCCAATACGTTTCGATCCAATCAAGACGCAACGTATACGTTTGTGAATTGTATGGGAATGCAATTACTGGGCGCGTTCTTTTTGTTTTTCGTTATCGACCGAATTGACCATAAACGAAATTTGTGCTGCACGTTAGTTCCTGTGGTGGCTTTGATATTTGCATTGGTATACGCCTCGCACGAGGAGAGTCATGGATTTTTCATGGGCTGATTGATCGGATCTACTGAGGGTGAGTGACATCGAATTTTGTCCACTTTTTGTAAGCCATCACTAAGCTTTCCAACTCCAACTGATCTTACAAAATGATTATGTGAGCACGGAGCCTTTATAAGCAGCAAAACATATCAAAACACTCTTTTGGCGATGCTCTCAGCTGCTGTTCAATCTTTCTTTCGGTACGAATATTTAATAACAGTAAACAAGTAAAACGATAGTGGTGCGACTATTAGTCTTTAACCAAACAAGATTATCACTAGCAGCTTATTGTAAAAAAGTTTCATTACTTGCTGTAGTGACGCATACGTGAGCGTAGTATCAGAAGCACCAGTCGTGAAGACAAGGCTTCTGATTAGTATCACCTTCTCCCGCAACATTAAATGTTGCGGGTGCTCTTGGTGCGTCACCACGTGAGTGTGACCCCTCTTTGGCGATCGACTTCAAATGCAAGTCGGACGAGATAGCCGACTCGAGGAGAGCGGAAAAATAGCCGGAACGTCGTCAAGCGGCTGACTAAGAGCCTTCGAATGAAAGGGCTCATTCGGATAGACGTGCTGCTAGTATTCGCTACAGCATGTTTGGTTCCGACGATGAGGATGACTCCCCATCGCCAGCACCGTCTCTCGTGCCGTCACTCGCATGTATTTATATGTGGGGTGATGACGATGGCGTAAGCCGTCGTTATAAAAGGCATGGTGGTACCCCTGCTTGAGTGGGTACCACTCAGGGGATCGTAGACGATAATATGTCTCGTCTTGCCCCTGAGAAGTAGCCGTGGCTTTTGCCAGGTCAGCTAATCAATAGCTTGTCTGGAGAGACTACTCCTCACAATTAATATCCCTGATCTATTGCGACAAAGCTACATGGCCTTGATCCCAGCGCGAAGAGCTTTTGCGCCGAGATAGATTTTTATCTCGATGCTTTTTTAGACATCGATGATATAGTGGAACAACAAGCGAGATAAAGTCTCGCTGATGCAAGCCTGGAACGCGTTTATTCGCAATCTCAAAGACATTGGACGCGCCTGGCTTCAATGACTTATCGCGATTCGCGTTAAGTTTGAGAAACGAACTCCAACCGGTGCAAGGTATAAATTGCATCGGTTGTCACTGAGACAGGACTTCCATGCCTCACGTGGGGTGATCCCTGTCCGTGTTGTGTTGACTTTACGAAGCGAGTAAAAGGGAATGTGTATTTTCTTTCTTTGCCCTGGGGTAGGGCTCGCATCTCTATCGAGATTTGCGATGCGATTGACGTTTTGTGTTGCGATGGTTCGTCGAATTGGACGATGCCATAGAAGCTCGCCGCATCAGTGATGATGCGACGAAATTGAAATTTGGCATGTGCAACTTAGCCGGACGTGCCAAATCTTGGGCCTTGGGGCTCAAGCTTCACGACTCGTAAGTCTTTGGGTCGTATGAGGTCTTTAAGACCCGACTCAAACAAATATTTGAGCCACAACGTGTCGAATCCAGAGCTCGAGTCAAGTTCCTGGATTTGAAGCAGGGCACGCGTGACATTCATGTTTATGCTCACCATACACGATACTTGGTCAGTTGTATCGTTAGTTATCCAATTGATGAACCAACCCAGGTTAATGTGTTTATTAAAGGTCTTGCAGACGGATCTGTTAAGACCCACCTGTTTCGGCAAGAATTAGAGTCGCTCGACGAAGCGATCTATTTAGCGGAACGGAAGTACTTAAGTCTAGAACAGACTTTTGTCTATTCGAGTGCGTATCGTCCACCAAGACGACAAGAAAACGCGAGTCTAGAGCCCATGAATTTTTAGGATGTAGAGGGCAAGATTCCTTGCCCTTCCAATTACAAGCGATTACAAATATATAATCAAATGACGGGCCACTTCGCCTATGAGTGTAGTGTTCCACGCCTAGTGCCTAAAAACTCTGAGGAAAACGATAGACCTCCCGCTAAGAACAGCGGCGGATAGGATGCGACAATGTTGCGAATCGCAACGGCGAGGTGGACGTCAAAAATGGTTGGGGCCAGAAGGCGCAGAGCGTCCTACTGATCCAGCAACGTCAAAAGAATTTGCAGGCCTTTAGACAAAAGTTGCTCCTCACTTACAAACATTGTGTATAACGGCTTCTAGGGGATAAAATTAACCTCATCACCCTGAAAATAAATTTTCTAATAAGTTGCCGCTTAAGTCCCTAGTCGATTGTAGGGCGTCGAATAATGTTATAAAAAGCCAATCGCTAGAAAGATCGTAGACTCAAATTTATTGAGCGCAGCATCTGTAACAGTAAAAAACGTGTAGTTGGTATATAAATACACCTTAAGGCTTAACAGTACGATGATATTTCACCGTATTAGATTTGGATACAAATTTGATGTCATCCTTTAATTACCATGGCTCAGAAAGTACGAACCATGTAAAAGTTGGCAGCATTGAGCCGAGACGATGCCTGGCTCTTGTTCAGGAAATGACGAACTGATGAACGTCTTAAAGCGCCCACAAGCGTGTAAATATATATGCGGGTAAGTGGGATGGCCTCACTTAATGGTCTGTTGTTAGCATGACTGCACAAAACCCCAATGTGAATACTAAACACATTGTGGAGTACAATCTCGACGGCTGTGCACAAGGACAGGTAGCGTCGAAGGTCCACCATTTTGACATGGACATAATTACCGACGGCTGTGCACTAGCACAGGCAGCGTCAGAGATTGGCCACTCAAATAATTTGAGTGGTACGAAACAAGGATGCTTGCTTGAAGAGCATCATCCAAGAAAGTTTAACATGCCCGTCTTTAAGAGGCAGTGCGAAAGTCTTAGGTCGACTGGGAATTGGATCGTAGAGGATTGTTGGAATAAGGCCCCGGCATTCCGTGGTGAAAGGCTCATTGATACCTTTGAAAATAACTTATAAAACGAACTTGAGACAATCAATGCTTAGTAAACAATGGACCAAGTGTAGGCGCTTATACACTTGATCTACTAGCGCCTCAGAAGTCAACAGTGAAGATAATTGAATATCCGACGCTAAAACAGAAAGGATTAGCTAAGACGTTTAGTCGGCCTGGTTTATACTCCACGGACAAGCTATACTCCGCCAAGAAAGATAATCATCTCGCCATTTTTGCTAAAAAAGTGGACTGTTCACGGCCATGAGTAAAGACGCATTATCCGTATATACAATGAAACCCTAAACTTAGCCAGTGTGTATTTCATAACAATGAGCCCCTCGTCATGCACTGAATAGTTGCGTTTAGCTGATGAAGCTAACGCGATTGATGATAGACGACGCACACTGCGTTGTCTTTGTTATTTTGCATTAACGCACATCCGATTGCAAAATCGCTAGCGTCACAGACCACATGAAATGGTCGGTAAGGTCAGCAATCGCGGATTGGCGATTGCGTCAAGCATTTTAATGCCCTCGAAGGAACGCTGACATTCAGCGTTCCATGACCACTTCACATTTTTCTTCAACAAAGAAGAAATATTTACTGATATTTCGGCATACTTGCGTGAGTACTTCTGCAGGTACGCCAATAAATCGAGAAACTTTGTAGGTCCCTTTATATCGACTGGCACAGGCCAATCAGTGATCGCCTTGATATTTTCTGGATCCGGCGTACACCGTGTTTACCTACAATGCAGAGAAGAAGTGGTATTTCACTTGCAGCGAATATTCACTTTTCGAGATTTGCATACAACTTGTGCATACGCGTAAGTGTTAAAGCCTTTCGCACGAGATACGATGTGCTTCAATTTGCGCTTTCCGGTCATGATCTGGTATGAACGAAGACGTCATCAAATAGCTCGCGGCAAGATCCTGCACCGATCTCATCAGATTGGTTAAACATCAATTAAATATCACAGGGGCATTACTAAGCCCCTTTGACATAACCAGCCTTTCCCTTAATAAACCGCTTGACTGGTGGATGTCGAACTAGCCGCTGTGTTTGTGGAAAATATGGTAGCATGTGCGGCGCATCTTGCCGCTGTACCTCATGAAAGAATTTTTTTTGATTGTGCAGGCGACAGGTGCGGACATTAATGCGCTCTTGAAGGACATCTGCTTTATGCGGAATATATCCAAAACGTGGGATATGGTGCAGCGATTGCAAGAATCTGTGACAGTGCCATGTTGTAGTGCTATAGTCCAAGTCGTCAATTGTGTTCATATCTTGTTCACGCATAAGGATCTGATAGAATCCATCTATCAGATTTATTGGCGAATATAGTTCTCTTTGATATATCATTAATGAATACGTTCTTTTAGTGGTATCGGCGTTTAGGCCAGTACGAGGATCATCTGCTGGTGCATCGCAAGCACCTTTTCGACTCTCAACTGAATTGCCAGGGCGGCTGCACTTTGCAGATCGCTTTGTTCCCAACGTGAGCCAAATGTGTATGCACGTAAGAATTTTAGGGAGTGCAGATTGTTTAAAACGCTTGCATGTTGCTGCATTTGCTGGAGCTGAGGATTACCTTAGGAATTCATCTCAATAACTCTTAACAGGATGTATAGATTCTCAACAGATCGATATACAGCACACAACGGCTTACTTTACTACACAGCCGATGCCGGCGACACTCTACGTGTCGTCGTCATGAATCATAATTATTTGCGCTTGCGCATCATGTATGAGTGTCACGATGCACCAACAAGCAAGCATCGTGGACGTGAGAAAACTTACCGCACAGTAAGGCATGACTTTTACTGGCCACGCCGGAATGTTTTTATTCGCAAGTACATACGTGCTTGCGAAGTTTGTTAACGGGTGAAGCCCAGCGCTTCATCCCGTGCTCCATTACAACCTATGTATGTTCCGGCAGAATGCTGGCAGTCTGTATCCATGGACTTCGTCTTCGGATTTCCCGACAACGAACTAAAAAAGAATGGTTTTTTTGTTTTTGTTGATCGTTTCAGCAAATAGGCACAGCTTGCTGGAGTACCGGAGTCGATCATAGCCAAAGGCTGTGCTCGTGTCTTTGTTGACACGATATTTTGGCTCCATGGGTTACCCTGCGAATTGGTCTCAGATCGATACCTTGGATTCACGGCGGAATTTCGGCAAACTGTGTTCAAATCACTTAGAACACAGTTAAATATGTCAATTTCTGATCATCCTGAAACAGATGGTCGGATGGAGTGTGCAAACCGTATCGCCGGAGATACTTCGCGGACATAGCTATGATGCGGACAACGAGCTCATGAGGAATGATGATGGCGCATTATTGCCCATCCAAACTTCTCTCATGGCTCACAACATGGAAACAGCAACAATTACGAATTCTGTCTCGTCGTCTGCACTGGATAGCGCAGCTACAAGTAATGAGAGCGCTGACCATTAAGGCGCAGCCGCTTCTCCGTTGGGTAAAACCACAACGCCTTATGCTCAGACCGTTATCCATAATGGTCTGACATTGAGGATTCGAATCTCAAAACTCCACCGCCATCCCATGAGCGTGCTCAGTCCGTGTCACAAGCCAGTTGTTTAGAACGTGGCTATGTGACGGATGGCATATCACTGCCCCCTGCCCCTCCATTTAAATGGCTTCGTTTAAACGGCCAAGAGAGTCGCTCCTAAAGCGTGCACTTGTAGACGCAGATAATTATTATGGCGTCTTTAAATCATGGAGGACTCACAAAAAATTGCTTGGGCGTATTTTCCCGATCCCAGTCGTGTTGCGTTCAAATAAAACGTCCGACCATTACGAGGCGGAATTCTTGCGCCGCATTTATCCGCATTCCGGTGCGATGAAGCAGTGGTCGCAACGAACTAATTTCGTACGCTTGCGTGTGAAAGAAATCATGGGCAGCATGCTAAAAAAATGGCCGAATTATAAGAAAAACGGCAGAAGCAGTTGCATTATCTTCTACAGAGGCAGTGTAGGCGAGCACGTCGTAATGCGGCCACGCTCTACTTAGACACGCACCCTTGCACAGCGAGGAAGCGTTTTAACCAGCTTCTCTTGCGTGCAGTGAGAAAGTTGTGGTGGGCGCACAAGTGACCTCACCCAACACACTAAGTACTCTGCTTAACTGTCGTCACGGGAGCAGTAATCCGTCTCCTCGTGCGCACTTACCAAATAGGAAGTAGTTTTCAGACGGATTTATATTTAATAGAATTAAATACAAATACCTATTTTTTCCAATTAAAATGATATCTCTATAGATATCATTTAATATGTATTGCGAGCATATCTTTCTAGATACCCCGCGTAACCGATGACGCTAGCTGTCATCACAGATGACGCTGGGCGTCATCCCTCCTAATGTGAATGCACCCATGTGCATCACATCCACAAGGGTTGGTCACAAATATGCACCACACCCGAGTGTTGGGTCTAATTACTATTATTTAGTAATTGACCATCCCCTTAAGTACAACAAATGTACTTAATGGGGACTGTGTAACATTAGGGCAACTTAAGCCCGTTACACCATCCCCCCTAAAAGAACAAATTTATATTTTTTAAATTCGTCAAAGAGGAGCGAGGAACTGCGAGCAGCTTTTCGCGCCGCACGTTCACTCAGCTACTCTAGCGACCTGAGTTTTCATACACGGCGCCAAAGATGCCACCGAAAAGGGGCCATGTTAGTAGGTCGTCTACGAAGACGCCCACTCAATATCACACTAAGCGCACGTGCCACGTTAATTTGCTGGCCGCGTCTACTGCGTTAATAATAACGTCGACAGCTTCTGCTGCTGTCGCGTTTACGTGGCTAAAGGATCCATCCCACTTTAACAGTGAGGATATCGATCGGTCGTTCATTGTCGACTACAATGAATCGACACCGTTGCCGTCACCTCATAGTAGTGATGCGGACAACGAGCTCATGAGGAATGATGATGGCGAATTATTGCCCATTCAAACTTCTCTCATGGCTCACTACATGGAAACAGCAACAATTACGAATGCTGTCTCGTCGTCTACGCTGGATAGCACA
>NC_090617.1:3931118-3942702 GCF_004359215.1 Bremia lactucae
TTGCCAACGGACCCCTTGGTATTGTAGCAATGCACGTAAGTTACTTTTAAAAGTTGATGCGTGAGCTCGTTCAAATCCTGCAGCGGACTCACGCTAAAGCACGCGAGACTCGATTTGCCCTGGAAACTTTGCAATTTGCTCACAACACGCACCTAGATGCCTTCTTGAAGGTCGCTAGCATATTTGTCAGCATTGACAAAGTATTGGCAATCAAAAGATCCCGAGCCGTCATCTAATTGGAAACCCACGCTTGTGGATTGTGGCATTGAGCCAGTAAATAAACCCACGAGCCGCACGGTGGACAGTTCCTGACCGTCTAGGCGAAGCGCGTCGTCGTCACTCGCATGAAGCGACTGTAGCTGCTTGATCGTGACAGGGAAAATACTCTGGGCACCACTACTGCGCTTAGTAGGTGTTTGCTGGCTTCCAGACGGCTGACTAGACATAAAGCCGCCCCCGTTGTCATACGCCTCATAGCCGCCGCCATAATTCATGATGTCGATCCAGAAATGGTGCCAAGCACTAAAAACGCTACATTTTAATAATATACGTATTTTCTGTTGTCTTACAAATTTGAGACTAAAGGCAATTCTAATCCTAAAATCAATAAACTCGTTTAATTGACGATTAATTGACGATCTAATTAAATAGATTCTGCATCATGATTGCCGACGGTAATGCTGTCATTCTTGTAAAGTATACTAATCAGACAAGTCAGACTCTTGACAATTATTGAAGACGAAACGACTGACACAATATCGTGCGGCCGGTATTATACAAATATGTTAAGTACACTTTTTGTGCCGATCAATTACTTCATGCGACGTACTTAGACCTGTCAATTGGGTGTGGTGCGCAAAGTGACCCACCCTTGTATGTGTGTAACGGGGCACTACGAACTGTACTGCTTCAGTACAAGTCCACTTCGCACTGCATCAGTTGCGAGTGGTGCCTCACGTTATTTCACGTACACAAGTACGTGCAGAGGAAGACTTCTCTATAAGATAACTAGCTTAAAGAGGGTTAAATGAAAATTGTGTTAATATAATTAAGTATCTCTTCTTTCTATCTGTTAATGCTGACTTAAGTATAAACTGATACTAAATATGTAATTGAAATCTTATCTTATCTGTCTCTGGCTTTCGACGTAAGAGGGGTCCATGGGTTCAGGACCTCCTAACTCGTGTCGTCTTGGAGGACGATACGATGACGAACTTGCTTGAGCCTGTCTCAAGCTAAAGTCCTCCTGTTCCGGAACGGATATTGCTTCTTCAAGCGTATTTAGTTCCAAGTGGGACAGGTGGGTTCTTACGGGACCATCCGTAAGACCTTGCATGAACACCGTAATCAACTTGTGTTCATGGACTGAGTTATTTGTTATACAACTCGCTAAGAGTCGTATGTGCTGGGTATATGCGTGCACATCACGCTTGCCTTGCTTGATTTGCAGAAGCTCTGAACGAGCTCGGACTTCAGAAGGTTGGACTCGAATGTGGCAAAGTACTTTCGTGCTCAGGACCCGCCCATGCGGCGGCCTTACAGTTCGTCAATAGCCTCGACTTGATCTCGAGGCAACGTCCACTGTCGTGTTACGCAATACTTATAACCTGCCACGAGATCAATCTCGTGCGAACACCACGATCAGCATGAAGTTCAGCTGGAATCGTCAACATCTGCATAATCACGAACAATGTCGTCGACCGGTTTATCATACTCTCGCGGAGCCTCCCAAGACTTTGACACAATCGTTCTTTACGCGCTGGTTTTGGCTTAGCGCATCGAGTTCGCGTCATTTGCTCTTCATTTGTCGTGTAACCACCTCGTTGGTGATCAAAAACACTTGTTTCTCGGCCTCTCTTTAGATCACGTAGGAATTGCTTTCAGGAGAGTCCTGAAAGTCGTTGAATTGAGGGCGCGTTACGAGGTGGACTCGCAGCTCCAATGTATTGGCGCTTTAATGAATCTTTTTTACGTAAACGATAGCGTGAACACATTCCAACGCTTTAATCTCGATGTTGTATCCCCGTCATGCTTCGAATTGATACTTGATGCTGACGAACCGCATCCAGGTTATAAACTCTCCCCCCGCCCTCTTGGCACTGGATGCTATTATCGATGATGCCGCGAACACGTGACGGTAAAAATCTATGCTCGACTTTCGACACTTGATTTGGGAGCTCCTGCTCGGCCGCCGTAATCCCGGTCGACCACAAATTGCCCATGTGGGAACCCCGAACCCGACCATTATAACTCGCGTACGGACTCCAGTCCTTCCACGTCGTATTCGTGTTGGAGCCCCTGCTCGACCACAAATAGCCCATTTGGGAACATTTGGTTCGACCGTAAGCGTGATGATGGGAACCCCTGTTCGACTATCATGTTCTCGCGTGGGTTCTTGTCCGTCTGCGTCATAATTGTATGGAACCCCTGCTCGACCACATATTAACCCTTGTCAGAGACCCTACTCAACCACGAGGGATGCAGATAAAAATATCGGTTCAACCAATGCATGCACGTGCAAAAACTCCTTTTCAACCGCGTTGTTAATGCGCGGAAACCCTTGCTCGACATCATCTTCCTGCTCATCCGCATCGTTGCTCTCGCAGTGAAGCGAGAAGTCTGTCCAGAAGAACAGAACAAGCAGTACAGAGAGGGCCATCGCTCGCTCTGTGCACCGCAGGTGTCGTGGATTCACGATCTATGACTGCGACGTTGGGCCAGTCATTTAGGGATACAATGAGATGGGTGAACATTCACTGACGTCGAACTTGCGTCGACGTCTCACTGACCTGCCTAATTAGTCGATCTAGGGCTAATAACATGCCAACCATGGCATGCCCAGGATGCAATCGAATGCACACTTCATCGCGATAACCAATAAATTATCACCACTGCGATAATCATCAAATGCATAGGGTAATGACACTTCGCAACGCGGTACACAATGTGATTTCACGTCTGCCAACTTGGCAATGACTTGAACAGGCCCCTCGCAGATCGGAGCGCTGCGAGGCAGCATCGATAAACAGGTCTCATGACAAAAAAATTTCGTGAGTCCAGGAGCGCTCGTAGAGGTCGCAGGACACCGGCAACATGTAAATTAACAATAAGCAGACGTGAATCACCAGTTGCTGGGGTGGCATTAAATTGTGCAAACAGCACAAGTGGGCTGGACGGTCGGGCTGTCACCGGGGGGACCGGAAGATGCAGGGCGCCCTACTGGTCTCGTCGGTTGTGTAAAGTACGGCTGGGGCAGCGCTCTTATGATGAGCGTCCCCTATATGATCCGGCATTGGCGCTGGCGCACGGCACTCAGCCGGGCGACGGTGAAAGCTGAACTCTTGGTATAAGCCATGGTGAGCCTAAACTTATCGCGGAGGTCATAAGCAAATGCCTCCTCTAGTATGGCAGGCTCCGCACGCTCATGCGAAAAGCGGGTATGTCCCTCACGCATACCGCCCATTAAGACGTTCGCCTGTGTATACGTCTCCATGGTGTGTAGCAAGGCTATTTTCTCTTAGGCCATAGCCGAGTTCATTCAACACAAACATAACGAGGTCCAAGAGAAAGAAGCCTGCTACACCAGCAATTTCAAGCCATCGGCACGTAGTCGCATCGCCATTTTATCCTGCCGCATTGAAGGAAACTTGAGGCGCAACATTTTTTCCTGTTGCGGTGGCTCGAAGGCAAGACGAATGGTCATCTTGGCTGGCATCCAGGGAAAGGAATGGGCTTTTGGTCCATTCCTTGGCTTTCCCGGAGAGACGATAAAGAAGGAATTAGACCTTCGCCTGAAGCATCTCGAGGAGCCTCGATGTGATGGCGATGTCGACTTCTTAGAATCATCGATTCAGTGACAATCGATCTTTAACTTCATTTGAGTAGAAAGAGGTTTTCATCTTCACGGAAAGATTCCGTGAAGATCGCGAGGAATTTAAACCTCGCCGATTGGATTTAGTGAATCCCCCAGCCATAATCTCATTTATGGCGATAAGTTGTGCGTCAGGGGTCGCTGATCTCATCAACGACGCAACAAGCACCAATCATGATATTGCCACGAGGCGACTTAGGGTGCACCACTCAACACCGGGGAGATTAGAGAAGGTCGCGTGCTCCAGAAGTAAATCTGGAGCATCGTATCACGATAGTTCCCATCCCAACTCGGGCACGGGAAGGACTACTAAGTGCTGCCATTTATAACGTGACTAGAAGGTCCCGTCACTAGCTTACACGAAAGCTTGAGAAAGCTTCTAGCCTACGTGTCAGGTATAAACTAAATTTCGAAGCTAATTTAATCGTTATGAATGTTATAATCGTACAATGTACAACCGTGTTCCCGCCTTTTCGGGGAACCACTTACACTCAGGTGATTTATCATTGGCATATATTGGGTCTTTAGATCCCAAATAATGAACCAATAAATAAGTATTACGCTGGGCCCGCTATTCGGACACATCACCTGCCTACAAATGTATTTGTATCTTTGCTTTGTGTTAATTCTGCAATGTGGCCCATTACATACCAAGTATAGGCGGGCGCTACTATAGCAGCCACGCTCTATTTATGCACACACCTCCAAGTACAGTGAAGTAGTTGGTAGGCGACTTAGCGACCTCACCCAACGAACTTATTACCTTAAAGAAGTGTCGTCACGGAAGCGGTAATCCGGCTTCGCGTGCGCACTTGTTAGCTAGAAAGCAGGTTAAAGACTGTTTTATATTTAATTGAGCTTACTACAAATCCTTTTAACAAATTAATATATGCCACCTCTGTAGATGTGTACCTCTACATTGCGAGTGTATTATTCTGAAAACCTCGGATCGTGGATGACGCTAGCCGTCATCCCTTCCAATGTGAATACACCTATGCACATTGTAACGGGGTGTATTGTTACATGAAATTAACACTTAAAGGCTGTTAATTAATATATTATCTAAAAGGTAGAAAACATTTGGAGGATATTACTTTATATAGTAATGATCAGAATTTTTATCCATAAATAGGTATAGACCATTATATCTATTTATTCCGCAGACCAATCAGCTGTAGAGGTAATCAAAGAGTGTTACAGATAAGATAAAGATAAGAATTCAATAACATGTTTGGTATTAATTTATACTTAAGTCAGCATTAACAAATAGAAAGAAGAGACACTTAATTATATTAATACAGTTTGCATTTAACCCTCTTTAAGCTAGTTATATAAAAGAGAAGTCTTCCTCTGCACGTACTAGTGTACGTAAAATAACGTAAGGCACCACTCGCAACTGAAGCAGTGCGAAGTGGACTTGTACTGAAGCAGTACAAGTCGTAGTGCTCCGTTACACCTGGTAGCAGTATGTTGTCCGTCCAAGGACTACATTTTCCACATCTAACATGGACATGTTAGATGATAGTGGGAATACGCATCACGTTTCCCGTGAAAGCTACCTCTTTTAAGTGACACAGAAAGGAGTGCGGTCGAACGAATGAGTTCGACCATATGAAACGATGCCAGCTTGGCAATGCTGTCCACTTTGGACAGAGATGCCCTCCATACAACCGTCGCCAAGTTCATACAACATGAACTTGACGAGATGAAGGTTAAAGGTAGCCTTGCTGAATCAGCAAGGCTCTCAACAGGCGGAACTGTTGAGATTACAACAGGTACAGACCCCTGTACCTGGGACGACGCGTTTGCGTCGTCCCATAACTTTAAAGATTGACATCTCTAAGTATAGGGGAGTCGAAGAAGACTCCCTCTTGAGATGATTTGTCGAGTTGGACGATGCCATAAGGACACGTCACATCATCGATGAGCAAATGCAAGTCGCATTCGCTCAATTAAATTTGGCAGGTCGTACCAAAACTTGGACATTGGGCCTTAAACTGCGCGACCCATACGTCTTTGGGTCGCTAGAGGCTTTTAAAATCCGACTCAAACAGACGTTTGAACCGCCTAGAACTGCATAAAAAAGCTACGAGAGGATGATGTATAGTGCATGCCTTAAACTGGCTAAATGATGCAAATTTTCTTGCGCAGACGCCTATTTTCAGGAAGGACATGGTGTTAAACTCCACGTCATAAAGCGTCGTCTTTAAAGCCATCCATGTAAATGATGGCTTTTATGCTGATGCGACAGAGCGACATACCACTCACAGCGGTGGGTACCCCGAGTGGCATGTTATAAGAATGGCTAGTGAAGCCACAAGGTTTGAAGAATGCACCGGCCACTTTCAATCGCATGGGGTCTTAAGTGTTAAGACCACTCCAGGACTTGGCTCCTAATTACTTAGATTACATCTTTGTTCATTGTCGCGCTGAAACCAACCTCAGCGATATCTAAGTTCACTTTCGACACTTGAAACAGGTGTTTCAAGTCATGCGAGACAACAAATTATATTCGAATCTTAAGAAGTGTGTCTTTTGTTCACCGGAAATTTCGGTGCTCGGTAGCTATGTGAGAAAGTCGAGTTCGAGCTGATCCAGAGAAGGTGTCGTCAATTTATTTTTGGCCCACGCCCAAGAACCGTACGGAGTTGCATCAGTGGCTCGGTATGCCAATTACTTGCTAAAGTATACGAAGAATTATGCCGGTTCTACACAGTCTTTGTCGTCAGTTTTGAGCAAAGACACCACGTGGTTGTGGCGTCCCGAGCATCAAACGGCCTTCGATGCAGCGAAGAAGAGCCTGACTTCAGCGCCAGTGTTGATCCTTCCTGACGACTCCAAGCCATTCCACGTAATATGCGATGCAAGTGACTTCGCAATTGATTGTGCCCTCGTGCAATTTGATGATGAGGGCCGTTAACGCTTCGTGAGCTATCAGTCACGACAGATGAAAGCAGCAATGGAGAGCGATCCGGTCCATGATAAGGAGTACTAAGCAATGCAGTATGCATTCATCAAGTTCCGTGTGCTTCAGCTTGGAAACGTACACGTTCATTGCTTTGTATCCCGATCATGCATTACTGCGCACAGCGATGAAGACTCCGCACTTGTCGCAATAGATGGCGCGGGGGCTATCCTTTTTTTCGAGCACAATTTCATTGTGCATTATAAACCGGGTAAGACCAATAACCTTGATGATGCTCTATCACGGCGTCCCGACTACAAACCTCGGACCGCGCTGAGCCGCCAGATGACTGAAGACGATGACGAGGATGATCGATATGTATCACTGATTTTAAGTCGGATTACCCCCGAGCTGTGCTTCTTCGACGAAATAGTCGCTGCATACAAGAATAATCTCGATTACGCGGATGTGATAGCTTATCTACGCGCTCTCAGTGATGTTGCACTAAAAGCACCGTCACGAACCAAGCGTGGTCTAATTCAGCTATACTGCTTAGACGGTGATCTGTTCTGTACATAAAAAACGACCACCTCGATGTTCCTCGTACGGTCATCGCCAACGACTCGGATTTGCGTGAACAAATCTTTCACGAGTATCACGATGCCCTATTTGGTGGCATAAGGCAGCGATAAGATTTTCGCGGCGGTGTCTCGCGACTTCATCTAGCTCCACATGTACAAGTAAGGACGCAACAAAATTCGTACATGCGCAATCTGTTAACGGATTAAGCCATATTTATCAACGCAGGCTTCCCTGCAACCGTTGCCGATAGCACCTGAATCTTGGCGCTTAGTTTTAATGGACTTTATCTTCGGGCACGCGCCCGATAGTCAAGATCGAACGGGTGCCCTGATTTTGTCGACAGATTAAGTAAAATGACACACCTGATTTCCTGTTCACGCTATAAATACCCCGGCCGCGACCGCAATGCACTTCATTGACGCTGTGTTTCGCCATCACGGCTTGCCAGGTAATATTGTTTCGGACCGTGTCCCAGATTCAAATTCGCATTTTGGACGTCACTGTTCGAGCTTCTCGGGACGAAGCTGCCGATGTCAAACGCGGCCCACGCGAACACGGATGGGCAAGTCGAGCGCGGAGTAGAGTCCTCCGAGATATTTTTTGGAGTAATGCTACTTAAATGTATTAACTTCACGAGTTGAAGTGCATTTTTACCAATTGCTAAGTTCGCAGTCAACAATGATGTACACGCGTCAACAGACGCGTCTTTGTGTGACTTCGGCTCGACATCCTCGAGTTCCTATCCTTACTTGACGCCACGTGGCTCTACTCTGGGTGGGGTGAATGTGATAAACAGCGATAGAGTGCAGCCAATGATATTTCGAGCGTGAAAATAGTCACCCGATTCAAGGCGAAGTATGCTGTTTTGACTCCACGTGGCGTAATGTTACCGTTATCTTGATGAGCTGCATAGACACTTATTACCCGTCTTTAGGTACGCGTCTGCCTACTGCCAACTACGCGCCGATTGAAATGGCGCGACCACTTGATAAAATGGCTGTGTCGGAGTTTATCCTCCAAGGACAAGCCACTGTTCGGTTTGTACGTAATGCACTTCAGTCTGCAGTGGATGAACAGAAAGAGACTGCAAATAAACATGGTAGAGAAACATGAGTAAGTTACCAAAACGTGATTGTATATTCTTGTCGACAGAAGGCCTAAGGCATTCAACAATTACCAACCTAGGCGCAAGTAAACTTGCGCCACGCTTTATCGGACCATCACGATTTTTGAGGCGATCGGCGACGTCTACGCGCTGGATATTCCCTCATCGTTGCGACTTCACTCGACAATATACGTCGAGCGGCTAAACAAATTATCGCCCAGCCAAGCTCCACGTGTTGATTCCGATATCGAAGTCAAAGGCTCGTAGATTGACCTCCCTTCCTAGCCGCGCGAATGACATTGGAAGCGGCTGCGTTCCCGTCTGTGCATGACAGGGAACTGGCGTTTCAGTTTCCCTGCGTTCGGGCAGCTCACGGTTCGACTGTCGGATCTCACTAACAGTCCTTTCTGTAGCACGCTCGTGAGCAGTCTCAGCTTCTAGCAGAGCGTCGGCAGCCTTGCTCTCCTTGTTCAGCCTCATCAGCGCCCCGCCACGTTACCATCGCGAGGGCCCACCACCGCTTGTGGTCATGTTCGCTGGATGTGGGTCGTATCGTAGGTCACAAGGACCCTCTTCCCGAAGCAGCAACGTCGGCTCACGAGACGTGCGCGGTTCCACCGCGTGCAAGTATCATAAATACTCGCTTGGGCTCTCCACCAAGAACCGTACGATGTCTCAGCCAATTTGACTTGTCGTACGAACGTCTTCCCCCAACCATAGAAACCGGATCCCAAGCCACGATACAACTCTGTTCCGTCGAACTTACAGATCGTTAGCTTGCGCTGGGCTGCTGTCATTGTCGCATAGTTCAACGCTACTTGCTGCTGAAGTGACGCTTCTGAACTTGCCGCTTGGGAAAATGCGTCGTCAGCAGGGGCGCGCCCCTGCGCTTGTTGCATGTACGGCATAGGTGACCGCGTCACTAGACGAGAACAATGAGCCTCCGAGTTCGGGTGGCGGTCCTAGCGTTCGCGCCTCACAAGCCGCTGGTTGCGCTCTGGGGAGTTTCTTAGCGCGTTGATTGTCATCGCCCTTGCGTTTATATTCGCGCCGAGAGCTGATGCAAGCATACCGCTTTCTATGGCACCGCGCATACGCTCATCCTCGTCGATCCGTATCTAGAAAGTCTCCATCTTTTCCATGCGGTCAGAGAAATTGGTCGCCAAATGTAACGGGGCACTATGACTTGTACTGCTTCAGTACAAGTCCACTTCGCACTGCCACAGTGCGAGTGGTGCCGGTGCCTCACATCACTTCACGTACATCAGTATGTGCAGAGAAAGTCTTCTCTGTAAAACACTTGCTTTAATGAGGGTTTCATTAAAACTGTATTAATATAATAAAGTTCTTCTTGTCTAATTACTTAGTACTAATTTAATTATTAACTAATACAAAACATGTACTAAAGGTGTTTTCTGTCTTTCTCTTTGCGCGCGTCCAGCGCTGACTGGACCGCGGAGCAAGTAGATATAATGGCCTATATCTACTAATGGATAAGGTTTTAGAATATTACCGTATAAATAATATTCTTCAAGTATTATTTACCTACCAGATAATACATTAATTAACAACCTTTAAGTGTTCATTTCATGGAACGATAAACCCCATTACATATATCCTCACTTGAACGACAATCACTCTAACTGCATCATGTATGAGTGTCGCGATGCTCCAAGAAGTGGACATCGTGGACGTGAGAAGACTTACCTCACAGTAAGTCGCGACTTTTACTGGCCCCGCCAGTATCAGTTCGTGCGCAAGCACATTCGTGCTTGCAAGGTATGTCAACGGGTGAAGCCTAGCTCTTCATCCCGTGCACCTCTTCAACCTCTACCACTTCCGGCAGAGTGTTGGCAGTCCGTATCTATGGACTTCGTCTTCGGATTTCCCGAAGACGACCCAGAGTCGGTTACGGCTCCGGGTTGTGCCCATGTCTTTATCGACACGGTATCAAAACTCCATGGGTTACCCAGAGAATTGGTCTCGGATAGAGATCCAAGATTCACGGCGGAGTTCTGGCAATCCGTGTTCCGATCTCTCGGAACACGGCTGACTATGTCAACATCTGATCACCCAGAAACGGATGGTCAGACGCAGGATCCTCTAGTTTGGGGGGGCCTCGCACGATAAAACCATTTCTGGCTCATGCTCATCACGCTTCGGAGTTACCAACGACGCGAGTGATGTCGAAGCAATCGACATCGAAGATGAGAAAGATCTCATAGCAGTGCGCTTTGTGCGCACTGGAAAAGATAAAACAAATGAGTCAGCAGAAAAATTTCTGCTGGCTCGAGAATCAGTAATCCGTTTCGTAAGGATTTCATTGCTAACGCAGTGGACCGATAGAAACGGAACGCAGACAAACATGAAAGAGCAATTGTTCTTTCATTTAAAATTATTGACCTATTACTACTCTTTACGGTAAATTTACCTAAGCGTGTAGTTACTAATATGGGTAGCAGTAAACTACTACCAAAGTTCATTGGGCCACTCCGTGAACTGAATCGCGGAGGCAATGCGTACACAACAGAATTGCCACGTAGAATGCAAACGCATCCTATGTTTTACTTTGGTCGGCTCCGCCCGTACCGTCAGTACACGGTTTCTCCCAAGGACGGATCTGACCACCCTTTTCAAGAATCCCTAAAAGATTCTTGTGGTCACGAACCAGATTCTCATGCTGAATCTGGAGATTCTCCTGTCGGTTCCGAAGATCCTCGAAACTGCGATAAGCTGACGACAGCTCATCACGAAGAGCGTGATATTTCCGGTCGTACTCCAACATTGAGTACGCACTCTCCGAACGGTTTTCCAACCGTTCGATATAGTGAGCCTGCATCGTCTGCTCCAACGAGTGACGCTTACCGCGCTCGTGTTCAAGACCGTCCTCCAATACATGGAGGTAGCGGTCGCGTTTGTCGACTTCGACCCTTGATCCGACACACGGTTCGGATCTATTTTTACCTCCTCCACCACAACCATTGGTCGATTTCCGCGGTGGCCAACGATTCCTTGTGGAACGTATTCAAAACCACCGTGATGTGAAGGGGCAGCGAATGAGTTATCTGGTTAACTAGCGCGGTTATTCACCTTCGCATGACAGATGGGGGCCTCGTTCCCA
>NC_090617.1:3942802-3963380 GCF_004359215.1 Bremia lactucae
CTTGCCGCATTTAAAACAGACAACGTCTGCATTGCCCAACTCCATAGGAGTGGCATCTGTCCTCTCGGCCGACGGCTTATACCAAGCTGTCACCGAGGCACTGTTGTAGGATTGCTTCTCAACTAAGGCAATTTAGGTTGCCTCTTCCATCGTCGACGGCACCTTTCTAAAAATGGCCTGTCGCGATAGGCCATGCCGTAATTCGTTCATAAACGTGGGCACCTTAATGTGCTCCGGAATCGGACCTATGGTTATGGACGCCGACAGCGAGCGCATCTCTTGAACATACTCTTGCAGAGATCGTTTCACCTGTCGCGCTCGAAAGAAGCGCGCCTGAAGAAACACTTCGTTGTTCGGCGGCTGGTACATGGCGCGAATCTTTTCTTTAAAGATCGCCCATGAGGGGGAACGCTTTTCTGTCCGCCATAAGCGCCGAGTAAGCCCACTCTGCGGCCTTACCGCGCAGACGCGACATGGCGTACGACACCATCCGGCAGTCGTCCTCGATGGGCGACACCACATTGCCCCACGGCTAAAAGCCAGCGGACAATCGTGTGCGCCGCAGTTCCATCGAACTTGGGCGGGTCCATCCGAATGGGCCTCGGCTGATGCGGCCGGGCAGAGAGCATCTCAACAGTCCTGTTGAGAGCCTCGCTCCGAGCCTGCTCATGCCTCAGCTTGTCCTGAGTCTGAGTAACGGACTCCGCCGCAGCATGGCCGTGTGTCTCGGGTGCGGACTTGCGATTTCCGAGGAGGCATGTCTAAACTTCTTTTACTGAGCAACATGTTGCTTGGGAGTCCTACTGTGGCGCTTTCCACGGTTGTTCATACGCCGGTGCGCCATTAGTCCTGCGACTTCCCTATATGTTCGGTGAGGTGATGTAATTACGCGCAGTCTATTTTGTGGTTTATCCTCTCGTCCGGACGCATTGTTGTTGGTCTTTGGGGATTTAGTGCTTGCAAGGTAGGCTTCATGTGGTAGTGCGGCGATGCTCTTTTTGGGGTCGCATCCTTGCGCCGCGGCGAAGCTGTTCAACCTGGTTCTTTTGGTGCAGTGGGGTAGTTGTGGTGGGCTCGCAAGCGACCTCACCCAACACACTAAGAACTGTGGTGAAGTGTCGTCACGGGAGCGGTAATCCGTCTCCTCGTGCGCACTTACCAAGTAGGTAGTAATTTTCAGACTGATTTATATTGAATAGAATTTAAATACAAATACCTATTTTTACCAATTAATAAAAAAAAAATGTTATCTCTATAGATATCATTAAATATGTATTGCGAGCGTATTTTTATAGATACCTCGCGTAACTGATGACGCTAGCTGTTATCACGGATGACGCTGGGCGTCATCCTTCCTAATGTGAATGCACCCATGTGCATCACATCCACAAGGGTTGGTCACAAATGTGCACAAACCCCGAGTGTTGGGTCTTATTACTGTTATTTAGTAATTGACCATCCCCCACGTACAACAAATGTACTTAATGGGGACTGTGTAACATTAGGGCAACTTTAGCCCGTCACATTGGGTGAGGACGCTAACGCGCCCACCACAACTACCTCACTGCACGCAAGAGAAGCTGGTTAAACCGCTTCCTCGCTGTGCTAGGGTGTGCGTCTAAGTAGAGCGTGGCCGCATTACGACGTGCCCGCCTACATAAGTAGGGTATTAAACCCGAATTAGCAAATTTAGCGCGTCGCATGTTACGGTGTAATCAATGGGGAGCCGAATTATTATTAGCCAGTAAGATGTCGGTACGTCTATGAGGTCGTGGAGGCTTTTCATACTTAGAGTTTCAAAGTTAGATTCTACATATGTTACGAGTAAATGCTTTTGATATAATCTGATATTGACATGTTGCTAGAATTATCAGGCCTTGGTATCAATAAACGCCTCATGAAAAATAATGTATTAGGATATAAAATCCTACACGGTCAGCGAGCCTAGAAGCGTGTATAAAGGCACTGCGAGCAATTTCTAGTTGAGGCTGCCAAAGCTAAAAAAACATCTTAATTCAGGCATTTAAATTGGTAATATGAGGATGCCAAATTATTGAGCTATAATAATTTAAGTGTTTGAACATTCGTTACACGAAGCCGCCTTATTCAACTATCTTGTTGAGGTCATTCGCATCTTTAGCGCAGTCTGCCAAATTTGAGAAGCCTGGGCACTTGGCGCTGTTGGCAAAATTTGCGAATTGTCGAAAGCTATCCCGAGAGACTTTTTTGATTTCAAGGAGTAGATTCGGCAGTGGCTTACAGCACAGCTTCGTGTCGGAATTGAAACACCTAATGAATTGATAAGGATGATGAGAATAAATACGACGATCGATACTGTAGTTTGTGATGTGGGGACGTGTTAGAATGGCTGTATAGCCGTTCTTTGTTCAGTTTTGCACATCTGACGCAACTTCATGAAAATATATTGTTGCTTTGCGTCACAGGACTATAATCAGCGTGTGCTTTCATTTATCGTTGCTTGCATCTACCAATCGCTTTCATTAGACCTTAAATAGAAGACGCGTCAATCAAGGCAGTTACGAGGAAATAAACTACTTGTGCTGGTGCCAAGTTCAAGATTCACATACTTGTAACGGGATCTTGTAATTTTTATACGGACCCGGATCTATAAGGATTGACGTAACTTTTAAATTAGTCCATAGATAGATTTTACCTTCTAATCAGCTATCTTAAAATTGCCCGTTGCGAAGACGACTTATTGAACTAAATTCTTTCTGCTCCCTTACCCTCTACAGTAGTTACATATTTAAATTGAAATTGTATTGGCCAGATTGATTGTAGTAGGACGTGAAACGATTTTCAAGATAATTTCATGTAGCAAAAACACTGTCTCATCATTTAAAACATCCATCGTGCAACGACGCTTCAAGTTTTGCCGAAAGATAAAAAAGTATACATTCGGGCTGCACCACTACACAAACTTGTCCAGTAAGATTGTATAATTGGAACGCAACTTGCACAGCAAACCATTAAAACACGGTTTACACATCTAACTTCGCTAGTCAAAAGTTCTGCACAAATTGCGTATTCAATCATCTTTAACAAGGCAAGATCGCCTAGAATTGGTCCAGACTTGCTTTCAATAATGTCGTTTTACCTTTACTGCAAGTTTTAGCCGACAATAACATTATGATGTCATATCTATAACTAAATCGTTACAAAGGCTTGGACAATTTAGTCAATTGAAAATATCTAAATATCTGACCTTTCACCTTCATACCGATTGGAGCTTAAACTTCGACAAAGTGATGCTAATTCTGTTCAGACAACGTACACGAATATAGCAGAAACAAAGCCTTCGAAGCATAAACAATGGTGATAACTCATCCTTATTTAATCGCGAATAATGACATTCTACAAACCTCTACAAGAGCACGGGCTCATTATAGCTTTGAGAATTGAAAAGCCCTCTACTACATACCAGCAACGATCGACCAGTCGTTAACGGTAGGACGCTCCTAAAGTCATCGTAAAATCGACCTAGAAACGAGTAGGTTAAATATAGAGAGACGAAGATCCTAGAAAAAACAAATTGTTCGGACGTTATGAGACCGCACAGAAAAGAATGAGACGTGGTACGCACCCCTACAATACACTTTCTCACCATATGCTGTACCAATACTATAACCAAGTGTCCTATGGCATTTCACCTTTATTCGTCGAATGGCCGACTCAACCTTTTTGGACGATATCGTAGGGTTCCTACACAATGACGACGACTTAAACGCCTCAGGTGGCGACATGTTGCCATCGCTGGACAAGGAAGACTCGGTTCTGTCGACTTCAGATGCACAAATTCCTTTGCAGCTTTCGAATGTGCCCCCCTCTTTCGACCTTCTCTTTCGCTCGCACCATCAAATATCCGATAGTGACTATACATCCCATGACACGGAAAGCAATGCATCTTCCTCGAATAAACGAGAGAAGAGTGCGAAAGAAAATCGGACGCGAGATGCCAAGCGACGCATTTTCTATCGGCAGAAGCGCAAAGCTGAGAAAGAGGATTTGTATCAAGAATACAAATCCTTGTCGACCCAATTAACCGCCCTTCGGGTTCAAAAAGAACTTGACAAGGTCAAAAGAGGCTGTGGATTGGCGTCAGCGGTCGTGTGGAAAGCACTTGCGAGTCGCCACTTGCACGCGAGGCTTTTGGCGGAAACGCAACAACGTCGACTTAAGGAAGCCGTGGCGCGAAGGTCTGCTGTGATTCGAGATTTAAACGACATTATTCAAAAGAAGCTTAAAATTGACCAATTTGAAGGTTCTGAAATGGTATCAAGCATGCCAAGCCGACTTGAGGCACCCGATTGGATCTTTTACGAAACATTGATCAATGAACTGGACCAAGTGTACGCCCAGACCGACTACATCTTTCACGAATCGGCGACATTGGCGCTGTCAACACTAAACGGAGGCTACCGATGTGGCGCCCTGCCCCGAAAATCCAAGTACCACGAATTGGTTGGCACCATGACGTTACCATTTCCTCTGGAGCGGGTGCGATATATCATTAGGGGCGTCGAGATCATGGAGTCTCGTCCAGGGTACGAGAAATTGTGGTTTCCTGGTATTCCAAACAACACAATTGTCGCCAGATGTCAATTTCAAGCGGAAACGGGCAACGGGTCATTTGTGCAGCATCTTCTGACGCGACACTTTGATGAGACCGAGCGAAAAGTGATGGTTTGGCGCAAATTTACTGAAGGAGATGGAGCGTACGCTGGCATGCATATTGACGAAACGGGGTGGAATGTTATTCGGCGAAGTCCGGACGGAAAGGGGACCGTGATTGAATCGATCTCGAGATCGATTCCAATGCCATTTAGTTCCGTGGTGAATTTAGAAGGCGTGTTGAAGGAATTTGCCGACACGATTATCGATATTGGAAAAGAAGAATGTCAAAAGTGTGTGCGCAAGCTCGATATTCTCTTGCGAAATGATGCGCGCGCTAGATATCCGCATGCAATATGATATTGGGATGCCACGGGACATCTCACTTGTAAATTTACTCTTAAAAATATTAATGTTCTGTGCTGTGACATTATATGTCAAAGTAGAGGCAAACAGTCGCTATTTCTTGATCTTTTTTATTTTGTAAATTCAAGCGTCGATCTTGTTGGCTATTGATTGACGTCTCTATATATGATTGGTTTACCTGATATAAGGATCCGTTTTCATAGTAGTGTCGCAAAAACAAATCATAAATGGCAATATTAAATGCTGACACGATAAGCGTGACTACTGACTTTTATTGAAACGAGTTAAGATTCGGGCATTTCAATCTCTCGTCCAAGAACTACGGTGTGACCTTATTGTAACGCGGCACTACAACTTGTACTGCTTCAATACAAGTCCACTTCGCACTGCTTCAGTTGCGAGTGGTGCCTTACGATATTTCACGTACACTAGTTCGTGCAGGAGCAATGGGTGAAGTTTTGATGAGCAATATAGCGTTACAACCCTTCCCCCTTAGCTTGCCGTGCTCAAAACTCTATGAGTTGGTGACAGCAGCATCAGTAGCTGTCGGCGTTGCAACTAATGCACTTCGCGACGGCGGCGTACTATCGCTGCGCGTGCTCTTCGTGCGTGGTTGTGTGGGTGTCTTCCCAGACGACCCATCAGCTTTGCCCCTCTTAAGTGATATGTTTGGCGCCGTGTGATGACAAAGATGTACACACACTGGTCGCTAAAGTGGTTGAGAGACTTGAAGCGGCGCGTAAAGCAGCTCGCTGTCCCTTGTCTCCCCGTTGACGATTTTACATAAGATAAAAAATCATTTTTAAAGAGGGGGTGGCGTAACAGGCTAAAGTTGCCTTATTTACACAGACCCGTTATGTTCACAGAGTGTACTTAACGGGATGGTCAATTATTTCATGGAAAGTACTTAGACCTGCACCTTGGCTTTGTTGTACAAAGTGACCCAACCTTGTGCATGCGATGCACATGAGTGCATTCACATTGGAAGGGTTGACGGCTAGCGCCATCTGTAATCCGAGGTTTAAAGAATAATACGCTCGCAATGAATAGGTGTACGTTAACAGAGGTGGCATCCATTGACTTGGTAAATGATTTTATGTTTAATTGATTGAATGTAAATCAGTCTCAAAATTGCTTCCTAGTTGACAAGTGTGCACGTGAAGCTGGGTTACCACTTCGGTGACGATATTTGTCCTAAGGTACTTAATCTTGGGGTGAGGTCGCTTAGGCGCCCACCAACTACCTTACTGCACGTGAGGGAAGACGATCAAACCGCTTCTTTGGTGTGCTTGAAGGTATCTGCTTAAGAAGAGCGTGGCTGCTAAAAAAGTTCTTGCCTACATGCTGGTCGCACAGTCGAGCTATTAAAGCTCGAAATTTGACGCATAATGATATTAGTGGCCATATCTCTCACAAAAAGGAACACTGATTAGCAGTATTTTGAAAACGTTAGAGAACAGCTTTTTGAAAGCGGAAGACAGACTTCGAAACAAAAAACAACAAGCCAGGCATACACATAGGCGCTTCATGAAAGTTGACAAATTGACATTTCTGGCGAGCGGATCATTTAGTAATGCTGCTAAGAGTACGTAGGTAGATGCGCGATAGCCTACTCTCTACAAAAGGCACTTACATAATCGCTTAGTAGGGCTTTGCCGCGTGTCACATCTCATTTTTCTAAAGAAATCTGAGTTGAGAGGTCGCGTGGACATTTTCTAAAACTTATCGTTTATCATGGCGATCATAATAAACTTTACTGCTCGCAGAACCTATGATGTTTTTCGACTATTTTATTTGCTCTCATCATACTATATAGCTTACGCTGTACCAGCATTGGTATAACAGCCGTAGCCGACTCATGCTTGAAATATTTTGGACTAGAAATTTCTCAAATTGAATATTGCCTCGAATCACTCGGTATACTATGAGGCACAATGTGGTGAGGGTTGCTGTCAGCGTCAATTTGTCGTGGACCTTGCACAATTTAAACTTTTAGTCTTACTTCAATAAGGCACTGCTATTGGTCAAGATCTATGGTGAATTTAACCTTGATGCAAGTGGTTCATGTAACGGGGCACTGCCGATTTATATATCTTCAGTGCGAGTGGTGTCTCACGTCACTTCACGTACACTAGTACGTGCAGGAGAGACTCTCTTTAAATCCGTGCTTTAAAGAGGGTTAAAAGTAAACTATTTTGTATATGATTCAGTTCTTCTGTTTCTATCTATTGTATACTATTTTAATTATATACTTATACAAATCATGTAATAAAGTCTTTATTGTCTCCCTCTTTGCGCGCGTCCAGTGCTGACTGGACCGCGGATGAAGTAGATATAATGGCCTATAGCTACCAATGGATAAGCTTTTCAAATGTTGCTATGCAAAGTAATATTTCCAAAATATTATTTACTTTAAGATAATATATCAATTAATAGTATTTAAGTGATACTATAATGTACCGATAAACCCCATGAATAAAGTGGTCACTATAAAATCGCATGAGTGAAAACGATGGTGATTAGTCAGAACCTTCCTTTTTAATTCTGTCGCATAATAAGCGAGTCCATACGGTGTGCGAATAGTGCGGAGCCTTCGGCTGCGGTATATGCAGCCACGGGTGACGCATTATTGTCTCTTGTGGCAGACAGGGCGTCTGCCTTACAACACTAGCTGTTGCGGGTGCAAGTGATGAGTCACCACAAAATTGCGACTCCTCTTTGGCGGTCGTCAAGAATGCGAGTCGAACGAGACGGCCGACTCGGGGAGAGCGGAACCGTCGCCTGAACGTCATTAGGCGACTGATTATAAGGCTTCGAATGAGTGGCTCAATCGGATAGTCGTGCTAATAGCGTTCGCTATAGCGTATTTGGCTCCTACGATGAGGATGAATTCCCATTGCCACCACCGTCTCCCTTGCCGTCACCCGCACTCATCCCTGGACGTGGTGACGACGATGGCCATCGTAATAAAGGTTTTCGTGGTCCCCTGTTTCAGTTGGTACCACTAAGGGGAGTGCAGTCAACAAACTTCTCGTCCTGCTCCTAAAAAGAAGCCGTGGCTTTTGCCCGAACGGCTACTCAGTAGCTTTTCTGGAGAGACTACTCCTGAAAAAATATCGCGTATTTTTTGCGACAAGGCTTCATGGTCTCGTTCCCAGCGCGAGAGTACTTTCGCTTTTAGGAATTTTATCTTGATTTTATCAAGCATCGATGGTAAAATGGCAGCAACAAGCGAGATAAAGCTTGCAAATGCAAGCCTGAACCGCTTCATTCGCAATGTCAATGACACTGGACGCGAAGCCTGGCTTCAAAAGCTTAACTCTGTTCGCGATAAGTTTGAAAAACGAACTTCAACGGTGCACGATTTAAACTACATTGGTTGTCTCATAAGGTAGGGCTTCCAAGCCTCACGTGGGATGATCCCTGTCCGTGCTCTGTCGACAACACGAAACGAATGAAAGGAGCTGCGAACGAGGCTTCCAGCTATCATGCGAAGGTGGATAACTGCACCAGGAAAAAGATAACTTGTTCGCTGTCTCTTACACCACGGTGGTTAACGATACGCCTTACAAGCAAACGTTGACCCCCGTCGGAATCTACTAATGGTTGTGGCGGAGAAGGGGAAATTAGGTCCGACCAATGTGTCGGATCTAAAGTCGAAGACCAATAAACTCGACCACTTCGTCAATGTATTGGACGGGGCGGGGTCTTAATCACGAGCGTGACAACAGTCACTCGTTGAAATAGACGGTGCAGGCTCACCGTATCAAACAATTGGAAGACCGTGATAAGTGCTTACTCAATGTTGGAGTACGAACGGAAGTATCACGCTCTTCGTGATGAGATATCGTCAATTCATCGCGATTTCGAGGATCTTCGGACCTGACATGAGAATTTCCGAATTCAGCATTAGAATCTTATTCGGGATCACAAGAATTTTCTAGGAATTCTTGAAAAGGGTGGTTAGATCCAACCCCGGAAGAAATCGCGTACTGATGGTACGGGCGGTGCCGACGAACCGAACAACGTAATACGTAGGATGCGTTCGCATCCTTCGTCGCAATTCTATCGTGCACGCATTGCCTCTGCGGTGCAGTGCATGGAATGGTTCAATGAATTTGGGTAGTAATTTTCTAATATTCACATTAGTGATTACATGATTCAGTAAGTTTATTCTAAACAGTAGTGCTAGATCATTAATTTTAAATCAAAGAACATTTGCTCTTCCATGTTTGTCTGCCTTTCGTTTCTGTAGGTCCTCTGCTTTAAGAATGGAATCCTGTTCGAAACGGACTACTGATTTTGAATCCAGCAGAAATTCCTCTGCTGACTCAGTTGTTTTGTCTTTTTCCGTGCGCTTTGATCGCAATGCCATGAGATCTTTCACTTCTTCAGCGAGGGATTCTCCGCTGGCACTTATTTTTAACAATAGTGTCATTACTACTGCAAAATTTTTATCTTTCGATGTCGATTGCTTTCACATCGACATCATTTGCATCGTCGGTAATTTCGACCCATGACGAGAATGAGCCGAGCTGGTATTTTCTCGTGCGACCCTTCTTAAATAAGAGGATTCCTCTGATTGGGTAGGTATGCTTTGTAGACGCATGCACCGAATTGTTAATGGCGTATTCGACAATTGCTAAAATCTCGCTTCAATTCGGATACTATTGGACGTAACCTCGAAATATCTCTTCAAGGACGCGTTTTACGCGTCCCGTCTGACCATCTGTCTCTTGATGATTAGAAATTAACATAGCCGTGTTCCGAGAGACCGGAACGCGGATTGCTAAAACTCTGCCGTGAACCGTGGTTCTATATCGGAGACCAATTCACGGAGTAGATCGTGGAGTCTGAATACCGTGTAGATAAAGACACGGGCACAGCCCGTAGCCGTGATTGACTATGTTACTGCAGCAAGATGTACCATCTTGCTGGATCTGTCTACCAAAAAAAGGATTCCATTGTTTGTGATCGTCTTCAGGAAATCCGAAGACGAAGTCCAAAGATACAAAATTAAACATTCTGCCGGGGGCAGTAGATGTTGAAGTGGTGCGCGGGATGAAGGGCAAGGCTTTACCCGTTCACACACCTTGCAAGCACGAATGTACATGCGCACGAACTGATACTGGAAGGGTTAGTAAAAGTTGCGACTTACTGTGAAGTCAGTTCTCTCACATCCACGATGTCTACTTGTAAGTGCATCGTGACACTCATACATGATACGCAAGCGCAAATAACATCCTTTCTTTTGTTTAGTAGCTCTTTTCTTTACACTTCCCCCTAACTAAAAGAAGAGCGAATATCATTTAAACACAAAACCAGCACGATTTTATCAAAAAATTAAAATATACGTGGCTCTAAATAAAATTAGTTGCCATAAAAATAATTTGTATATAAACTTTAAGTTAAACAAGTAACTTAAAGTTAATAAAATGACAGGTATTGAAATTGTAGTTTTTGTTATTGAAGTGGTGATTCCTACTATTTTTAAAATTGTGGATTTTGTAATCGACAGGTTTTTTTTAGGTACCATACTTTAGATAGTAGAAGGTATTATTAATAAAGAAAACTAGGGTAAAATCAACTACTGATATTCTATTTATAGTGTTCTTAGATGAGATTTGTACTAGGCTATTATAAACCCGTATAGCTCTAGGATTATTTTCGTCTGGATCAATAAAAAATGTATCGGCTTTCGGATCTATTTAGGTGGCTCACTCAGATGTAGCTTTCATTATCCCATCTCGAATTGGTTCTACTCGTTTGCCGAATAAAGCGCTTGCGGCTATTGGTGGCAAGTCAATTCTGCTTTGCCAGCAACTTGAGGCTGGTGAGTAATAACAATGATTTGTACAGCCTTGCTCAATTTTGTATAGTAAACGGTGTTTTCTTTGCTCGTATAAGCATTGAAATGTCCTAATTCTTTTGCTATTTCAGTAGCTGACCTTGTTTTTGTTCCTTTAAATGTCATATACTCAAGAAAATGGGAAATCCCAGACTCTTCTTCAGATTCGGAGCTGCTGCCTACTTTTACTATTATATTAATAGAAACAGAGTTGACATGAGGCATTGAATAAGTAACGATATTCAGGCCATTATTTAGTTTACTAGAATTAAAAGTCATTATTATTTATAATCTAAAGTTATTTACTATTTTAGATAATTGCTTTGCAACCATCCTTATATCACAATTTGTTTTGTACGGCCGAAGGCCTGCAAACGCAGCTCCTACTGCCAGACCAGCAAAACCGTATTCAGTTGGTATTAGTTTTGATACTATTGATTTTGTCACTGTAGCATTTGGTGGTATTTTACCTTTCTCCGAATTTGTACCGTTTGCCGCTATTATTTATTTAAAAAAATTAATTTGTGAGTTCCTATTAATTCCATTAACAATATATTTTATAGTCCCCTTTTTGGTTAAAACCCCCGGCTTCAGCCGGGAAAGACTTCAGTCCTAGTGAAACAACTTTACGGTTCTTGTCATATCTGATACTGTATAATGCAGTAAGAATTACTTCATTATACAGTATCAGATATGACTGGTTATAACAAATCTAGCCACACGATTTTCTATCACCGATTCCACATTGTGTGGATTACTAAGTACCGTTATCGAGTCCTTCAAGGAGCAATGAGAATCAGAATTAGAGAAATCTAGTACCCCATTAATAATTTTAATACCTAATTCTTCTTCTGCTTTCGCAATGATTTCTCTAATTCTGATTCTCATTGCTCCTTGAAGGACTCGATAACGGTACTTAGTAATCCACACAATTATTTTTTGGTGAGCATGGAATGGGAGGTTTTTGTCTTGAGATATCGCCGATAGTTGGCGTTAATTCGAATGTTGAAAAGAGCTTAGATTATTTTTTATGAATGAGCTACCAGATAATTATTTTGTCCAGATTTTGTTAGTAGCTTCTAATGAAATTGAGCCAGTATTGTCTTTGTGGGAGAGAGGTAGAACAGCTAGCCATCCAATTTTGCAGAAACTAACGCAGAAATAATCCCGAAAAGGCAAACTCAGCCTTAAGGTCTTTAATGGCGCGAAAACCTACCCTTTCCTTTTGAAAAACAGCAGTTTAAAAAAAAAAATTTTGGATGTATTCATGAATATCAATTAAAAAATATATTTAAAAGATTATCTAAAAAGGCAAACAAAATAAATATATTTAAACATTTTGTGATTTTATTAGAAAGTCGTTTAGATATAAATCTTGTTAGACTAAAATTAGTTAAAACGGTTTTTAAAGCAATTCAAAATAAACTTTTTCGGAAGCCTTCTCTCTGATATGGCAGACATATATCCTATTTGTAGCCGCTTTTTTCTAGGAAAGCGAATCTCGACGTTTTTGAATTCAAGCCGTTTGTGTGTTGGGACGACGACACGTGGAGTGTCGCCGGCAACGGCTGAATAGTACAGTAAGGCGTGGCGTGTTGTGTATCGATCGGATGGCGATCGATATAAAGCCGGTGAATCTCTAAGATATAAATTGGATGGATTCATTCGATGTTTATTTAAACGCAAAAGGTCTTAATCTTCTATGTAGGCATTCTTAATGTTTTCAAACAAAGTTGACGACGGAACACTTGTAATGATTGTTGCAACACTGGGATTATTTCCACTGTTGGAGTGCGCAGTCGACTCGAAATCGGGTTGGCGTAATAACGCATCAGCGACGACATTAAGTCGTCCTGTTTATATTCCACTGAGAGATTATACTCCGCGAAGAAGGATAGCCACCTCTCTCTTCTTTGCGAGAGGTGTGGACTGTTTATTACCGTGCGTAATGATGCATGGTCCGTGTATACGATGAATGGTCTAAACAATTTTTTTTTGAGGTGATAGACCCTAAATTTAGTCAGTGCATTTTTCATGGCAAGGAGTTTCTTGCCATGCACTGGGTAATTGCTTTCAGCTGATTGCAACTGACGCGATTGGTAACAGACGACGCACCCCGCGCCGTCTGTATCGCATTGCATTAACGCACAGCCGATTGCGAAAACGCTGGCGTCACGGACCCCATGGAATGGTCTGTCTTGGTCTGCAACCGCCAAGATGGGTGATAGTATTAAGCTTTGTTTGATACCTTCAAATGAACGCCGGAAATCAGCGTTCCATAACCATTTCTCGTCTTTTTTCAAGAGACGAGAGAGATGTACTGTCATCTCTGCATAATTGCGAGAGTATTTGTGTAAGTACGCCGCTAATCTAAGGAACTTTCTAAGTCCCTTGACATCGAGTGATACAAGCCAGAAAGTTATCGCCTTTATCCTTTTGTGATCAGGGCGCACACCTTGTTTGCCGACAATGCACACAAGAATTGGTATTTCTGCTGCAGCGAATATGCACTTCTTGAGATTTGCGTACATTTTATGCTTTCGCACAAGTGTAAGAACCTGACAAACGTTAGTTTTATGAGCTTTCACGTCCGGCTTTCCGTCGATTGCTCGGCTATGGACGAATACATCGTCAAAATAGCTCGGTGCGAAATCTCGCACCGGTCTTAACAGATTTGTTACGCATCTGCTGAATATTGCATGGGCGTTACTTAGTTCCTGAGGCATCACTAGCCATTCCCAGAGCATCCCACTGGGAGCGCTCACTGCTGTGTACGGGATTTCTCAGTCACGCATGAGGATCTGATTTAATCCTTGCATCAGATCCATAGACGAAAAGATCGTATATTTAAACATATTATCTACGATTACGTCGTTTCTAGGTATCGTTGTGTGATCCGGTACCGTTGCAGCATTCAGTTTATTGAATTCGTGCACTATCCGCCACCCTCCTGTGGCCTTTCGCACACAGAAGATCGGAGAGCTATGTGGAAAGGTTGACTTCCTCACATGGCCCGCTTTTAATCGATCGATAAAGGATTTATCGATCGCAAACACTTGTTCGCGAGGCAGTGGCTACTGCTTCATGACACAGTACTTCGAGCGAGGTTTGAGCTCGATCTCATGTCGAGTGCCTTTGATCTTAGGCAACTCGCATGGAACTGCTTCAGGGAACGCATCCCTGAATTCAAAAAAATCCTTGTATAAAGGAATTGTCTTAAGTGACTCCCAGGATTAAGTAGTATATCTCTCAATCTGAGACTCCATATCGAGGACACATTCGTCCATCGATGAGCCGCTGAGAACCCGTTCGTTCTCTGCAAAAATTTCCGCTTGGCGAATATTGATCACGTATTCGTCCTCTGTGACGAGTACGCAGATTTGCTTGATTCTGCCACCATACCGATCTATCAAAAACCATTTAGGTTCAAGGGTTGGTATTGAGTGATCTCCGAATTCAACTTCGGAGGATATACAGATTAAGAGTATAAGCGCCTACTCTTGATCTGTCATTATTCAAGAATTCCAGTGTCTCGGATTCTTCTGGGATCCCTTTTCACAGGCTGCCGATGGATTAATCTCTCGGGATGCTGAAGTCTAGTCACTTCAGCATTAAATATTTGAGGAGATTTCTCTTCGAGTACGTGGGAACTTATTCCGTCAACGTCTTCCGAGTGTAATTGCGCTATCACAGTCGGGTCCTCTACGGTCGACTCTCTACTCGACTTAGGATCATCGTAATGTCCCTTTGGAGCAACCGGTATCTTCCTTGAATGTCGTACACCAGGCGTACATTCATGTCTCAATCCACTCGACTTCTTCGAGTGGTGGACCTTCGGCGCTGCCTGTGCATTCGCACAGCCGTCGGCAGCTGACTCCACAGTGTGATTGGTCATCACATTTTGATCTTGTGCAGTCGTACTAACAATTGTACCACAAGTGAGGCTATCGCTCTCACTCGAAGTACACCCATACGCTTGTGGACGCTCCAAGACGTTCATCAGATGGCCACCCAATGAGCAAGTGGCAATTTCGCGAGCATCTTTACGGACCGATGCTGCCAGCTGATTCGTGGCTCGTGTTTTCTTAGCCAAGGTAAACCTAGGATGACATCAAATTTGTCATCCAAATCCTGTACGATGAAGTCATCATCATACTGTTAATCGTTTAATGTGTAGTAAAAATTTACTATGCGTTTCATTACTCTTATCGATGCGCTTGTCGCTAGACGCACCGTCATCTTCGTTAAAGGGATGTCGCGCTCAGCATATTTGAGCCTAGGAATATCTAGTGACTGGCGACGAATAAAGTTATTCGACGCTTCGCAGTCCACTAAGGCACTAAGTGAAAAATCATTTGTCACTTTTCACTTCAAGGTGATGAGGGATACCTCATCGCCCGGTGCAGAGACACATAATGAGTGTGTGTCCGAAGTAACTTCCGTCAAGAGATTTGCAAATTTTATTGAGGTTGCTGGATCAGTAAGGCGTTGCGCCCCTAATGATCCCGATCGTTTTTTACGGCTCGCCTCGCTGTTGAAATTTTGCAATAACGTCGGACCCGCGACCGTTGCCCTTTTCTGGCATTCGGTCCATAGGTACGATCAGTACCCCTCGGTTTAGGGCGTGGAGCACTACACTCATGGAAGTAGTGAACTAACTTTTGACAGTGTTTGCATCTCTGCAATCGCTTATTGTTCGAAAAGCGAAGTTTATCATTTTCGACGTAAGAGAGGTCCATGGGTCCTGGACCTCCAAGCTCTTGTCGTCTTGGAGACCGATACGATAACGCACTAACTTGAGCCTGTCTCAAAAAAAGTCATCCTGTTACGCTACGGATATTTTCCTTCAAGCGTATCCAGTTCCAAGCGGAACAGGTGGGTCTTCACGGCCTACACACGACGATTCCCATTTTTCTTAAGAGGCCGGCCAAAATCGGCCAAAATGAAAAAGAATCACCACTTAACGCAATAAATCTCAGCAACCACAAGGGGTTGAGCGGACTATCCGTAAGACCTTGCATGAACACCATAATAAACGTGTGTTCATGAACTGAGTTGTTTGTGATACAACTCGCTAAGATTGTTTATGCTGGGCATAAGCGCGATAACATGCTTGTCTTGCTTTGAGTTTTAGGAGCTCTGAACTCAGCCTTAGGTGGTTCAAACGACTGTTTGAGTGGGGCTTTAAAAGCCTGTAGCGAGCCAAATACATGTGGGTCGCGCAACTTGAGGCCTAGTGCCCAAGGTTTGGCACGACCTTCAATTTTATTGAGCAAATGCGACTTGACTTTGCTCGTCGACAATGTGACGAGCCTTTATGACATCGTTCATTTCGACAAACCATTTTATAAAAGGAATATCTATCTTTAAGGTATTTCGGACGACGCGTCTGCGTCATCCCAGGTACAGGGGTCTGTGCCTGTTGCAACCTCAACAGTTCTGTTTGTTAAGAGCCTTGCTGATCAAGCAAGACTACCTTCTCCTTCGCCTCGTCAATCATGTTGTATCAACTTGGCGATGGCTGAATGGAAGCATCTTTGTTTAAATTAAACAGCATGGGAATGATGGCATCATTCCCTTCGGTCAAACTCATTCGTTTGACCGCACTCCTTTCTATGTCACTTAGAAAGGAGTAGCTATCACGCGAAACGTGATTCGTATTTCCATTATCATCTAGCATGTCCATGTTAGATGATGGAACTGTGGTCCTTGGACGGACAACAAAGTGCTACCAAGTGTAACGGGGCACTCCCAACTTGTACTGCTTCAGTACAAGTCCACTTCGCACTGCTTCAGTGCGAGTGGTGCCGCACGTAACTTCACGTACACTAGTACGTGCAGAGGAAGACTCTCTTCAAAACACTTACTTTAAAGAGGGTTAAAAGAGAAACTGTATTTACAAAATTAAGTCTTCCGTTTCTCTCCATTTAATACATATTCAATTATAAATTTATACAAAACGTGTTATAAAGTCTTATCTGTCCCTCTCTTTGCGCGCGTCCAGCTGACTGGACCGCAGAGAAAGTAGATAAAATGGTGTATATCTACCAATGAAAAAGATTTTCGAATGTTTCTATATAAGGAATTTCTCCTAAAATATTATCTACCTTTTAAAAAATATAATTATTAACAATCTTTAAGTGTCACGTTACAGTTCAAGTCTACCCAAATCGGGAAGAGTCATGGACTTGCTTCGAAGAATCAAGCTCTTCTTAAGTAATTCTTGATGATGTAGCTTCAACCTTTTTAACTAGAATACTTTTAAATCTGTTATGTTAATGCTCTAGCTGCGAATTTGCACAAGGTAACACGGTAGAGTGCAGTGTATATTAATTTGAATGCAAAAATCCATCATATTAAAGTTACTGTCCATGCACGTCCACCATAGGCACCTTACTTATAGCTTTAAGAGTCTCAAAAATCAAGATTGGGTATTTTCTATGTCGGTGATGTTGCAGTGCATAAACCGTGCATGATACAAGGAAATATAAAAATCATCCAAAAGAATTAATAAATAAAAAGGGAGCTAATTATGAGCCTTCAGTTCCGCTAATGGGCCTTCAAACCTCATGCGGCATGAACAATAATTTGATGTACATTTTATAATATTGTCGAGTGACGTGACCATTAGTCAAATCGTGGTATAGTCGCCTCTCTGATAACATATTTCCCCGAAGCCTAATGACTCCCGCCAACTCATAGCATTTGACGTCAACAGTGGTGATTATATGGTCGCTAACATATTTCTTTCTATAATCCGATAACTAATTACCTCTTAAAACCGATAGAAACGAGGCCAAAAGCTATCAAAGAGAGGACTGTATCATCGAAAGAGCCTATAATAGATACATCTAAGGTAAGTCGACATAAGTCGACGTTTATTCAGCGTCATATTCCTAAGCTTCAATGTCAATGATTTGACTTAAAAGTTCCTATATTACTAAAGTTGGTAATATCGCAGCAATAAGATATTAGTTCTATTGTTTGGTCGATTGAGGTTTGAATTTTCCCGCTAATAATTATAAAACACGATCTCGCGGTCTGGAAGTAGGCGCCATACTCAGCTAGATATTAATAAAATAAGTTCAGTAGTAGATAGAAGATCGTTACGGAGAAAACCAAACATCTGAATACGGTTTACCTTTTTTCTATTTTAAGCCTTGTCCAGACCCTTAAAGCTAAGTCTTTTTAGCTTTATAGACATCTTTTATGTACCTTTGTGTACGCGAAGTTTCGAGCACCTTCATCTACACTTAAATCAGTGTAAGGTTATATGTACTTATCAGTACAAATGAAAGGTGCTCCGTGACAAGGGCGGTGTCCAGTGAGCAAAAGATGTGTCCGGTTAGCAGTTACCTAAATTAATTATCTTTTTTATTCAGCGCATATTTTTAAGCTTTACGTCGACTTATGTCGAAAATAGGTAATTATTTGTGCTTCTTTATTTCCTTCCGTAAATCATAATATTTGTAAAGGAAAGGTGGAAAAGAACTTTTGAGTATTATTCGTTTGGAAAATAATACTTTTGTATAGCTACACCCCGTTACATCCGAGGTGTCCCTTATAACAACAATATTCTAGCAGAGCAGAACGAAAAGTAACATTCAAGTCACAGCTTAAAACAATACCTCCATCTTCCAGATTCGCTGTCATTTTTTTAACTCAATCATTGCTTTACCTCGCTATTGTACAAATTGGACATACTTTGCTAATCACGAAATGAGACTTGGTGCAACAGGTACCAATGTCATCTCTCCCCTTTAACTTGTACTTCCATGATCCAACCTTCTCTACATAATTGCATCAAACGCGGCGTTAGAACGTCTTAGTACAAAAAAAAAACTTGTTGGTCTCTTAGGAATATACTTTACCATGGTTTCTCAAGCGTCAATGTGATACGCACAAATGTACGCTTAGGTCAATGTGATTAAATCGGATTGATGCCCGTTGATACAGCTATTGGATTTGCAGACTTGAGGGTCTTTGTACCACCTTCTAACTTCAATACTATCTCGAATAGTAGATAACAAAGCCAGAACACTACTTGCGTCCCTTAGACTAAGGCCATATACTCTGCCTGTAATGGACTAAAGTTGACCTAATGTTACACAGTCCCCATTAAGCACATTTGTTGTACTGAAAGAGATGGTAAATTACTAAATAATAGCAATTAGACCCAACACTCGGGTGTGGTGCACATTTGTGACCAACCCTTGTGGATGTGATGCACATGGGTGCATTCACATTAGGAGGGATGACGCCCAGCGTCATCCATGATGACGGCTAGCGTCATCAGTTACGCGAGGTATCTATAAAGATACGCTCGCAATACATATTAAATGATATCTATAGAGATATCATTTTAATTGGTAAAAATAGGTATTTGTATTTAATTCTGCTAAATATAAATCTGTCTGAAAACTACTTCCTAATTGGTAAGTGCGCACGAGGAGACGGATAACCGCTCCCGTGACATCACTTAAGCAGAATACTAAGTGTGTTGGGTGAGGTCGCTTGCGCGCCCACCACAACTACCTCACTGCACGCAAGAGAAGCAGGTTTAACCGCTTCCTCGCTGTGCTAGGGTGTGTGTCTAAGTAGAGCGTGGCCGCATTACGACGTGCCCGCCTACACTTGGTAGCACTAGAAATCCTTCCCACGACCCGCATCTCTGCGTGTGTACGTGAGGATGAGCCTCAATATTGATTGAGCTCATTTTCCCCACCTCTCCATACATCATCGGGAGGTACCAGCGCTGATGGCGCAGGGATTTGGCGAACAAGCCCTTGCCAGGCTCCTGGGTAGTCCTCCTGAGCAACATGTTGCTCAGTTGGAGCAGTTTGAGGCATTCGTGCTCGGACATCGGAGGTCCGCGTCCGAGGCACAGGGCCATGCTGCGGCGGAGTCCGTTACTCAGACTCAGGACAAGCTGAGGCATGAGCAGGCTCGGAGCGAGGCTCTCAACAGGACTGTTGAGATGCTCTCTGCCCGGCCGCATCAGCCGAGGCCCATTCGGATGGACCCGCCCAAGTTCGATGGAACTGCGGCGCACACGATTGTCCACTGGCTTTTAGCCGTGGAGCAATGTGGTGTCGCCCAGCTCATCGAGGACGACAGCCGGATGGTGTCGTACGCTATGTCGCATCTGCGCGGTAAGGCCTCAGAGTGGGCTTACTCGGCGCTTATGGCGGACAGAAAAGCGTTCCCCTCATGGGCGATCTTTAAGGATAAGATTCGCGCCATGTACCAGCCGCCGAACAACGAAGTGTTGCTTCAGGCGCGCTTCTTTGGGGCGCGACAGGCGAAGCGATCTCTGCAAGAGTATGTGCAAGAGATGCGCTCGCTGTCCGCATCCATAACCGTAGGTCCGATTCCGGAGCACATTAAGGTGCCCACGTTTATGAACGGACTACGGCATGGCCCATCGCGACAGGCCCTTTTCAGAAAGGTGCCGTCGACGATGGAAGAGGCAATCCAAATTGCCTTAGTTGAGGAGCAATCCTACAACAGTGCCTCGGCGACAGCTTGGTATAAGCCGTCGGCCGAGAGGACAGATGCCACTCCTATGGAGTTGGGCAATGCAGACGTGGTCTGTTTTAAATGCGGCAAGCGCGGCCATATGATGGCTCGCTGCTATGCCAGGGTCCCTGCTGGGGCAAAAATGCCCAGCAAGAGGACTCCCTTCCCAAAGGGCGATGGCAAGAACCAGCGTGCGAGACGCATGAGTTCTGC
>NC_090617.1:3965783-3969066 GCF_004359215.1 Bremia lactucae
TTTCAGCCGTCGACGTTGGCAGCCATGAAGGCATACCACGTGACGAGCTCATTGGCCTCCGAGATAAAAGAGAGCTACAGTCAGGACGACCACTGTCGCCTGCTGTTGGATCACTTCGGTGGACGAAAGGTTTCCCTTCCGTCGCACCTGAAAGCTAAGCTCAATCGCTTTAGCTACAGCGATGGCCTGTTATGGCATCAGCTGTCACCTTGTGATCCCTTGAGAATCTATGTGCCTCATGACACAGATCTCAAGCTGATGATCCTTCACGAGCTCCATGATGCGCCATCTAGTGGGCATCTGGGCCGTGAAAAGACATTCTTACGAGTGTCAGAGGAATTTTGGTGGCCACACCTATATAGATGGGTGGCCAACTATATTCGCTCTTGCGAACAGTGTCAGCGCATTAAGCCTGCACCGTCCAGCAGTGCGCCACTGAAGCCGCTACCGATTCCAACCAACTGTTGGAAGTCAGTAAGTCTGGACTTCATGTTTGGCATGCCGCCCGATCATAAGGGTCGGACAGGGCTAGTCGTCTTTGTAGACAGACTGAGCAAAATGGTGCATTTAGCACCATGTAAGCAATTAATCACAGGCAAGGAGGGAGCTCTCTTATTCCTGGATCATGTATACCGACTACACAAAATGCCCGAGTCCATTGTATTGGACCGGGCTCCACGCTTTACCTCTAATTTCTGGCGACATGTGTTTAAGCTGCTAGGAGTTTTACTGGCCACTGATAAACTAGCAGGGTCGCTAGGACAAGTCTCAGTCTTTGACATGACACCCTCATGGGTCATTGTCATATTGACGAAACTATGTCCCTCTGTCGCACCGAGCATAGTGAGGGGCCTTCCCCCACTAAGACTCGGGCTGTGCACAAACGAGACTGGCGTCCGAGGATGGCGCAGGCCGTTAATATAAAACGGTGTCTCACCCGTACTGGCGTGGACACTGTAACTTATAGCGAACTCCACAAAGGGCAATTGATTGCTCCACTCTTTGGGAGTTGCTTCAGTGCGCAAGACATCCGCCACGACCCGATTGGCACGTTCTGTTTGGCCATCGGTCTGGGGATGATCTGCGGTCGGCATGTGGAGCTTGCTATCGCTCGGACATCAACGAGATCCGAGGTCGGTCGTGAGACTTAACTCTCGAGATCCGAAATACGTCGTTCAGCAGCGTTTAACGCCTGAGACTGAACGGACGAAGGTAAGGCAGCCGCGATTAGGTGGGCGAGATCGCCGCTCCTTTCGGGCGCCACCTGCACTGATGGGTGCGGGTGGGAATCAACGCTTCCTTGTTGGAAGGTTGTTTGCCCACCACTCCGTGACGCAAGGGTACCAGATCCTCGTCCAATGGAAAGGTTACCCGAAGAGTTTTGACTCTTAGGAACCGATCAATACCCTCCGTATTGTTGTGCCCGGCTTGGTTGCTGCCTATGAAAAGGAGCACCAGCTGAGGCCACTTCGCTAGTCTCAAATGGACTAGCAGAAGCAGCGTAGTGAGAAGAAACAGGGAGTAGACTCCGTTTTATATAAACGGGCTGCGCCATCCTCGGACGCCGGTCTCGTTTGTGGGCAGCGTAAGTCTCAGTGGGTGAGGGATCCCCACTATGTTCGGTGCGAAATAGGAACATAGTATTGTCAGTATGACGATGACTCGCGAGGGTATCATGTCAACGATACAATTTGCCCTAGTCGCCCTGTCAGTTTAGCAGTGTTCAAAAAATTGCGTCCTATGACTGAACTCTCGGCGGTGTCGTAGGGGAGTTCGATGCAAAAAGCGTGAGCGAAGATCAATGCTTTGTGGTGGGAGATTAGCCATCACACAAAAATTCCGTGACGCGATGGCAAGTGCACATAACAAACAAAAAAAATATGCGGACCGAAATGGCCGCAAAAACAACGACCGCTTTAGTGTTGGAGCTAAAGCACTATTGAGTACTGCTACCCAACCTAAAAATGCAGTTTCTGTACTACCTGGAGGTTCTGCAAAGTTGCTGCCGCGATTCATTGGGCCCTTTACGGTAGTGAAAGAGGTTGGAGACCTAAATTATAAACTCACCCTTCCCTCGTATATGAAGACGCACCCCGTATTTTACGTGGGTCGTCTGAAACGGTATGTAGACCCAAACGAGGTCACATACCCCCATCCGTCTAAGGAGGCCGGTAATAACGCCAAATGTGAGTCGAGCGTCGTTCGGGTGGGGGGGGGGCGGAGAAGACGAAAACCTTTCGGCCGATCAAGTTGGATAATTGCTTGCCCACCACTCCGTGAGGAAAAGGTATCAGATCCTCGTCCAAATGAAACGTTACCCGAAACATTTTGACTCTTGGGAATCGATCGATACCCTAGGTATTGGAGTGCCCGGCTTGGTGGCTACATATGAAAAGGAGCACCAGCTGAGGCCTCTTCACTATTCTCAAATAAAGAAGCAGAAGCGGCGTTGTGAGAAGAAACAGGGGTAGTTGGAAATTTCCAATTGTCAAGACAATCCATGCATTGGCCACCCTGAAAAGATTGGAACTTTTCTGGCTTCAACAAGAAGGCGATCCAACGGAAAATTTGGCAGCGGTGCGCAAAATGAAGGATGAAATACGAAAAATTAGAGTAACAAAACTGACACAGTGCACCCCAGATGACTACTATTCGCAGAGCTCAAGACCGTACCGCCCATGACTTCTTTTACACGCTTACGGGCGAAATTAGTTCGTTGTGATCGCTGTTCATCGCATCGAATTGCGGATGAATGCGGCGCGTGAATTCTTCCTCGTATTGGCCGGGCGCTTCATAGGAACACAACACGACCCGGATCGGATCGGGAAAATACGTCAAGCGATTTTCTTTGAGCCTTCCATGATTTAAAGACGCCATAATATTTATGAGCGTCTAGATGAGTGCACTTTAGGAGCGACACTCTTGATCATTTAAACGAATCCATTTAGATGGAGGGGGCATCGTTGATATGTCAACTGTCACATAGACACGTTCAAAACGACTGGCTTGTGACACCGATTGAGCAAGCTCACGTGTCGTCGGCGGAGCTCTATGCTCAGGATTCTCTATGTTGGAACCATTATAGATAATAGTTTGAACAATTAGACGTTGTGTTCTACCTAGTGGAGTAGCCGCTGCGCCTTCAGGGGCAGCGCTCTTTTTAGTGGTCGCTGCGCTAGCCAGCGCAGACGACAAGACAGCATTAGTAAATGTTGCTGTACCAATGTTATGAGCAATGAGAGAAACTTTGATGAACAATAAAACGCCATCATCCTTCCTCATT
>NC_090617.1:3972821-3974924 GCF_004359215.1 Bremia lactucae
AACACGACCCGGATCGGATCGGGAAAATACGTCAAGCGATTTTCTTTGAGCCTTCCATGATTTAAAGACGCCATAATATTTATGAGCGTCTAGAAGAGTGCACTTTAGGAGCGACACTCTTGATCATTTAAACGAATCCATTTAGATGGAGGGGGCATCGTTGATATGTCAACTGTCACATAGACACGTTCAAAACGACTGGCTTGTGACACCGATTGAGCAAGTTCACGTGTCGTCGGCGGAGCTCTAGGCTCAGGATTCTCTATGTCGGAACCATTATAGATAATAGGCTGAACAATTAGACGTTGTGTTTTACCTAGCGGAGTAGCCGCTGCGCCTTCAGGGGCAGCGCTCTTTTTAGTGGTCGCTGCGCTAGCCAGCGCAGACGACAAGACAGCATTAGTAAATGTTGCTGTACCAATGTTATGGCAATTAGAGAAACTTTGATGAACAATAAAACGCCATCATCCTTCCTCATTAGCTCGTTGATGGCATTACTTCTATGAGGTGACAGCAATGGTGGCGACTCATTGAAATTGACAATGAGAGATTCACATCCTTTCTGTTATAGTGGAATGAATCATTAAGCCATGTTAACGCGACATCAGCAGTAGCTGTCGGCGTTTCAACTAAGGCAATTGACGCTGCCGGCGTGTTAACGCGCTGCGTTGCGCTAAGTGCGTGGTTGAGTGGTTGTCTTCGTAGACGTCCCACCAACGTTGCCGCAAGTCTTGACCCTTGTGATCCGCAGCACATCGTTCGGCAGCGCTTAACGCCTGTGACTGAATGGACGAAGGTAAGGTAGTCGCGAGTAGGTGGGTGAGATCGCCACTCCTATCATGCGCCGCCTGCACTGATGTATGCGGCTGGGAATCAACGCTTTCTTGTTGGATGGTTGCTTGCTCACCACTCCGTGAGGCAAAAAAGTATCAGATCCTCGTCCAAATGAAATGTTACCCGAAACGTTTTGACTCTTGGGAATCGATCTATACCCTAGGTATTGGAGTGCCCGGCTTGGTGGCTACATATGAAAAGGAGCACCAGCTGAGGCCTCTTCGCTATTCTCAAATAAAGAAGCAGAAGCGGCGTTGTGAGAAGAAACAGGGGTAGTTGGAAATTTCCAATTGTCAAGACGATCCATGCATTGGCCACCCTGAAAAGATTGGACCTTTTCTGGCTTCAACAAGAAGGCGATCCAACGGAAAATTTGGCAGCGGTGCGCAAAATGAAGGATGAAATACGAAAAATTAGAGTAACAAAACTGACTTAGTGCACCCCAGATGACTATTTTTCGCAGAGCTCAAGACCGTACCGCCCATGACTTCTTTCACACGCTTACGGGCGAAATTAATTCGTTGTGATCGCTGTTCATCGCATCGAATTGCGGATGAATGCGGCGCGTGAATTCTTCCTCGTATTGGCCGGGCGCTTCATTGGAACATAACACGACCCGGATCGGATCGGGAAAATACGTCAAGCGATTTTCTTTGAGCCTTCCATGATTTAAAGACGCCATAATATTTATGAGCGTCTAGAAGAGTGCACTTTAGGAGCGACACTCTTGATCATTTAAACGAATCCATTTAGATGGAGGGGGCATCGTTGATATGTCAACTGTCACATAGACACGTTCAAAACGACTGGCTTGTGACACCGATTGAGCAAGTTCACGTGTCGTCGGCGGAGCTCTATGCTCAGGATTTTCTATGTTGGAACCATTATAGATAATAGTTTGAACAATTAGACGTTGTGTTTTACCTAGTGGAGTAGCCGCTGCGCCTTCAGGGGCAGCGCTCTTTTTAGTGGTCGCTGCGCTAGCCAGCGCAGACGACAAGACAGCATTAGTAAATGTTGCTGTACCAATGTTATGAGCAATGAGAGAAACTTTGATGAACAATAAAACGCCATCATCCTTCCTCATTAGCTCGTTGATGGCATTACTACTATGAGGTGACAGCAACGGTAGCGACTCATTGAAATTGACAATGAGAGATTCACATCCTTACTGTTATAGTGGAATGAATCATTAAGCCATGTTAACGCGACATCAGCAGTAGCTGTCGGCGTTTCAACTAAGGCAATTGACGCTGCCGGCGTGTTAAC
>NC_090617.1:3975680-3979757 GCF_004359215.1 Bremia lactucae
CTATATAGATGGGTGGCCAACTATATTCGCTCTTGCGAACAGTGTCAGCGCATTAAGCCTGCACCGTCCAGCAGTGCGCCACTGAAGCCGCTACCGATTCCAACCAACTGTTGGAAGTCAGTAAGTCTGGACTTCATGTTTGGCATGCCGCCCGATCATAAGGGTCGGACAGGGCTAGTCGTCTTTGTAGACAGACTGAGCAAAAATGGTGCATTTAGCACCATGTAAGCAATTAATCACAGGCAAGGAGGGAGCTCTCTTATTCCTGGATCATGTATACCGACTACACAAAATGCCCGAGTCCATTGTATTGGACCGGGCTCCACGCTTTACCTCTAATTTCTGGCGACATGTGTTTAAGCTGCTAGGAGTTTTACTGGCCACTGATAAACTAGCAGGGTCGCTAGGACAAGTCTCAGTCTTTGACATGACACCCTCATGGGTCATTGTCATATTGACGAAACTATGTCCCTCTGTCGCACCGAGCATAGTGAGGGGCCTTCCCCCACTAAGACTCGGGCTGTGCACAAACGAGACTGGCGTCCGAGGATGGCGCAGGCCGTTAATATAAAACGGTGTCTCACCCGTACTGGCGTGGACACTGTAACTTATAGCGAACTCCACAAAGGGCAATTGATTGCTCCACTCTTTGGGAGTTGCTTCAGTGCGCAAGACATCCGCCACGACCCGATTGGCACGTTCTGTTTGGCCATCGGTCTGGGGATGATCTGCGGTCGGCATGTGGAGCTTGCTATCGCTCGGACATCAACGAGATCCGAGGTCGGTCGTGAGACTTAACTCTCGAGATCCGAAATACGTCGTTCAGCAGCGTTTAACGCCTGAGACTGAACGGACGAAGGTAAGGCAGCCGCGATTAGGTGGGCGAGATCGCCGCTCCTTTCGGGCGCCACCTGCACTGATGGGTGCGGGTGGGAATCAACGCTTCCTTGTTGGAAGGTTGTTTGCCCACCACTCCGTGACGCAAGGGTACCAGATCCTCGTCCAATGGAAAGGTTACCCGAAGAGTTTTGACTCTTAGGAACCGATCAATACCCTCCGTATTGTTGTGCCCGGCTTGGTTGCTGCCTATGAAAAGGAGCACCAGCTGAGGCCACTTCGCTAGTCTCAAATGGACTAGCAGAAGCAGCGTAGTGAGAAGAAACAGGGAGTAGACTCCGTTTTATATAAACGGGCTGCGCCATCCTCGGACGCCGGTCTCGTTTGTGGGCAGCGTAAGTCTCAGTGGGTGAGGGATCCCCACTATGTTCGGTGCGAAATAGGAACATAGTATTGTCAGTATGACGATGACTCGCGAGGGTATCATGTCAACGATACAATTTGCCCTAGTCGCCCTGTCAGTTTAGCAGTGTTCAAAAAATTGCGTCCTATGACTGAACTCTCGGCGGTGTCGTAGGGGAGTTCGATGCAAAAAGCGTGAGCGAAGATCAATGCTTTGTGGTGGGAGATTAGCCATCACACAAAAATTCCGTGACGCGATGGCAAGTGCACATAACAAACAAAAAAAATATGCGGACCGAAATGGCCGCAAAAACAACGACCGCTTTAGTGTTGGAGCTAAAGCACTATTGAGTACTGCTACCCAACCTAAAAATGCAGTTTCTGTACTACCTGGAGGTTCTGCAAAGTTGCTGCCGCGATTCATTGGGCCCTTTACGGTAGTGAAAGAGGTTGGAGACCTAAATTATAAACTCACCCTTCCCTCGTATATGAAGACGCACCCCGTATTTTACGTGGGTCGTCTGAAACGGTATGTAGACCCAAACGAGGTCACATACCCCCATCCGTCTAAGGAGGCCGGTAATAACGCCAAATGTGAGTCGAGCGTCGTTCGGGTGGGGGGGGCGGAGAAGACGAAAACCTTTCGGCCGATCAAGTTGGATAATTGCTTGCCCACCACTCCGTGAGGAAAAGGTATCAGATCCTCGTCCAAATGAAACGTTACCCGAAACATTTTGACTCTTGGGAATCGATCGATACCCTAGGTATTGGAGTGCCCGGCTTGGTGGCTACATATGAAAAGGAGCACCAGCTGAGGCCTCTTCACTATTCTCAAATAAAGAAGCAGAAGCGGCGTTGTGAGAAGAAACAGGGGTAGTTGGAAATTTCCAATTGTCAAGACAATCCATGCATTGGCCACCCTGAAAAGATTGGACTTTTCTGGCTTCAACAAGAAGGCGATCCAACGGAAAATTTGGCAGCGGTGCGCAAAATGAAGGATGAAATACGAAAAATTAGAGTAACAAAACTGACACAGTGCACCCCAGATGACTACTATTCGCAGAGCTCAAGACCGTACCGCCCATGACTTCTTTCACACGCTTACGGGCGAAATTAATTCGTTGTGATCGCTGTTCATCGCATCGAATTGCGGATGAATGCGGCGCGTGAATTCTTCCTCGTATTGGCCGGGCGCTTCATAGGAACACAACACGACCCGGATCGGATCGGGAAAATACGTCAAGCGATTTTCTTTGAGCCTTCCATGATTTAAAGACGCCATAATATTTATGAGCGTCTAGAAGAGTGCACTTTAGGAGCGACACTCTTGATCATTTAAACGAATCCATTTAGATGGAGGGGGCATCGTTGATATGTCAACTGTCACATAGACACGTTCAAAACGACTGGCTTGTGACACCGATTGAGCAAGCTCACGTGTCGTCGGCGGAGCTCTATGCTCAGGATTCTCTATGTTGGAACCATTATAGATAATAGTCTGAACAATTAGACGTTGTGTTCTACCTAGTGGAGTAGCCGCTGCGCCTTCAGGGGCAGCGCTCTTTTTAGTGGTCGCTGCGCTAGCCAGCGCAGACGACAAGACAGCATTAGTAAATGTTGCTGTACCAATGTTATGAGCAATGAGAGAAACTTTGATGAACAATAAACGCCATCATCCTTCCTCATTAGCTCGTTGATGGCATTACTTCTATGAGGTGACAGCAATGGTGGCGACTCATTGAAATTGACAATGAGAGATTCACATCCTTACTGTTATAGTGGAATGAATCATTAAGCCATGTTAACGCGACATCAGCAGTAGCTGTCGGCGTTTCAACTAAGGCAATTGACGCTGCCGGCGTGTTAACACGCTGCGTTGCGCTAAGTGCGTGGTTGAGTGGTTGTCTTCGTAGACGTCCCACCAACGTTGCCGCAAGTCATGACCCTCGAGATCCGCAGCACATCGTTCGGCAGCGCTTAACGCCTGTGACTGAATGGACGAAGGTAAGGTAGTCGCGAGTAGGTGGGTGAGATCGCCACTCCTATCATGCGCCGCCTGCACTGATGTATGCGGCTGGGAATCAACGCTTTCTTGTTGGATGGTTGCTTGCTCACCACTCCGTGAGGCAAAAAAGTATCAGATCCTCGTCCAAATGAAACGTTACCCGAAACATTTTGACTCTTGGGAATCGATCGATACCCTAGGTATTGGAGTGCCCGGCTTGGTGGCTACATATGAAAAGGAGCACCAGCTGAGGCCTCTTCGCTATTCTCAAATAAAGAAGCAGAAGCGGCGTTGTGAGAAGAAACAGGGGTAGTTGGAAATTTCCAATTGTCAAGACAATCCATGCATTGGCCACCCTGAAAAGATTGGAACTTTTCTGGCTTCAACAAGAAGGCGATCCAACGGAAAATTTGGCAGCGGTGCGCAAAATGAAGGATGAAATACGAAAAATTAGAGTAACAAAACTGACTTAGTGCACCCCAGATGACTATTTTTCGCAGAGCTCAAGACCGTACCGCCCATGACTTCTTTCACACGCTTACGGGCGAAATTAATTCGTTGTGATCGCTGTTCATCGCATCGAATTGCGGATGAATGCGGCGCGTGAATTCTTCCTCGTATTGGCCGGGCGCTTCATTGGAACATAACACGACCCGGATCGGATCGGGAAAATACGTCAAGCGATTTTCTTTGAGCCTTCCATGATTTAAAGACGCCATAATATTTATGAGCGTCTAGAAGAGTGCACTTTAGGAGCGACACTCTTGATCATTTAAACGAATCCATTTAGATGGAGGGGGCATCGTTGATATGTCAACTGTCACATAGACACG
>NC_090617.1:3981969-3988634 GCF_004359215.1 Bremia lactucae
TTTTCGCAGAGCTCAAGACCGTACCGCCCATGACTTCTTTCACACGCTTACGGGCGAAATTAATTCGTTGTGATCGCTGTTCATCGCATCGAATTGCGGATGAATGCGGCGCGTGAATTCTTCCTCGTATTGGCCGGGCGCTTCATAGGAACACAACACGACCCGGATCGGATCGGGAAAATACGTCAAGCGATTTTCTTTGAGCATTCCATGATTTAAAGACGCCATAATATTTATGAGCGTCTAGAAGAGTGCACTTTAGGAGCGACACTCTTGATCATTTAAACGAATCCATTTAGATGGAGGGGGCATCGTTGATATGTCAACTGTCACATAGATACGTTCAAAACGACTGGCTTGTGACACCGACTGAGCACGTTCACGTGTCGTCGGCGGAGCTCTAGGCTCAGGATTCTCTGTCAGAACCATTATAGATAATAGGCTGAACAATTAGACGTTGTGTTTTACCTAGCGGAGTAGCCGCTGCGCCTTCAGGGGCAGCGCTCTTTTTAGTGGTCGCTGCGCTAGCCAGCGCAGACGACAAGACAGCATTAGTAAATGTTGCTGTACCAATGTTATGAGCAATGAGAGAAACTTTGATGAACAATAAAACGCCATCATCCTTCCTCATTTAGCTCGTTGATGGCATTACTTCTATGAGGTGACAGCAATGGTGGCGACTCATTGAAATTGACAATGAGAGATTCACATCCTTACTGTTATAGTGGAATGAATCATTAAGCCATGTTAACGCGACAGCAGCAGTAGCTGTCGGCGTTTCAACTAAGGCAATTGACGCTGCCGGCGTGTTAACGCGCCGCGTTGCGCTAAGTGCGTGGTTGTCTTCGTAGACGTCCCACTAACGTTGCCGCAAGTCATGACCCTCGAGATCCGCAACACATCGTTCGGCAGCGCTTAACGCCTGTGACTGAATGGACGAAGGTAAGGCAGTCGCGAGTGGGTGGGTGAGACCGCCACTTCTATCAGGCGCCGCCGAGACAAGCACACCAAGTTTATCATGGGACTCGGTATGGCAGCATAAGGGCATCACTTTGAGTGCACATCAAGGGAGGGTGTTAAAGGTTGATGTATTCATCGAAAGTGTTGCACTTTATGCAAATGTGTGTATACGGGATCAAATTACAAGAATAATATTGGAAAAGTTAAGTGTGTAAAATGTATGTGCTATGGCTAAGTCGGGTAAGGCATGGCGGTGCGACCCACTGGCCACCGGTTCGATACCCGGTAACGACAAAAAGTAAAAACTTTGAGAACTGGTTATTGGGGTTCACCAGCACTGTACCGCCAGACAGTGACGTCCCCCATTTTATGGTAGTCAACGTATGTGGGAAAGGGGGCGCAGCAAACGATAGGAAATAATTAACGGTAGGATAAAGTTAGCGGTAGGATAAAGTTAAACTCAAAGTATAACTTACCTTCCGGTTTGCATGGAGTCGTTGCTTGGGCTCATAACCTGTTGATTTACGTTAACGCTATGAGCTTGAAGATGGGCTTACGGTCGAGATTGCAAACCGTAAAGTAAGTTATATTTTGACTTTAACTTTATCCTACCGTTAACTTTATCCTACCGTTAATTATTTCCTATCGTTTGCTGCGCCCCCTTTCCCACATACGTTGACTACCATAAAATGGGGGACGTCACTGTCTGGCGGTACAGTGCTGGTGAACCCCAATAACCAGTTCTCAAGGTTTTTACTTTTTGTCGTTACCGGGTATCGAACCGGTGGCCAGTGGGTCGCGCCGCCATGCCTTACCCGACTGAGCCACAGCACACAATATTTTACGCACTTAACTTTTCCATATTATTCTTGTAATTTGATCCTGTAAACACGCATATGCATAAAGTGCAACACGTTCGATGAATACATCAATCTTCAACAATATCTACTCACGCCGGATGCGCGCAAAGAGAGAGACAGATACGACTTAATAACATGTTTTGTATAAGCTTATAATCAAGTAAGTATTCTATATATAGGAACAAGATATTTTAATTATATTAAATACTGCTTAGGTTAAACCATCTTTAAAGCAAGCGTTATAAAGAGAGTCTTTCTAAGCACGTACTTGTGTACGTGAAGTGACGTAAGGCACTACTCGCACTGAAGCAGTGCGAAGTGGACTTGTACTGAAGCAGTACAAGTCGGCAGTGCCCCGTTACACCTGGTAGCACTTTAAAGTCCGTCCAGGGACCATAATTCTATCAACAAGCATGGACATGTTCGATGATAGCGGAAATACGCATCACGTTTTGCGTGATAGCTACGCCTTTCTAATTGACATAGGAAGGAGAGGGTCGTGAGTCGACCTTAGGAAACGATGCCATCTTGGCCATGCTGTCAGGTTTGGACAGAGATGCCCTCCATTGAGCCATCGCCGAGTTCATACAACATGAACTTGACGAGGCGAAGGAGAATGTATCCTTGCTTGATCGGCAAGGCTCTCAACAGGCAGAATTGTTGAGGTTACAACAGGTACATACCCCTGTACCTAGGATGACGCACACGCGTCGTCCCGAAACCTTAAAGATAGACATCTCTAACTAAAGGGGAGTCGAGGGAGAGATGGTTCGTGGAGCTGGGCCGTAAAGGCTCGTTACATCGTCGACAATCGAATGCAAGTCGCATTTGCTCATTCTAATTTGGCAGGTTGTGCCAAAACTGGGGCACTAGGCCTTGAGTTGCGCAACCCATATGTATTTGACTCGCTAGGGGCTTTTAAAGCCCGGCTCACAAAGATGTTTGAACCGGCAAGGCCTGAGTTCAGAGCTCGATTAGAGCTTCCGAAACTCAAGCATGGCAAGCATGATGTTCATGCTTATGCCCAGTTTATACGATTCTTAGCGAGTTGTATCACAAACAACCCAGTTCATGAACACACGTTGATTACGCTGTTCATGCAATGTCTTGCGGATGGTCCCGTAAAGATCCATCTGTTCCGCTTGGAACTGGATGCGCTTGAAGAAGCAATATCCGTTGCGGAAACGAGGGCATTCTTTTGAGACAGGCTATCGCGGGTTCGACGTTGTTGCGAAATCGCAACAGCAAGTCGGACTACCAAAAAACGGTCGGGGTCAGCAGGGGGCAACGCCCTACTGATCCAGCAACCTCAAGAAAATTTGCAAATCTCTTGACTTAAGTTGCTCCAGATACAATCAACATATATATGTGTCTCTGCACCTAGCGATGAAGTATCCCACATCACCTTTAAGTTTAAAGTGCCAAACGATTTGTCGCAGAGAGCCCTAGTGGACTGTGGTGCATCGAATATCTTTATTCGTTGCCAGTCGCTAGAGGATCGTAGGCTCAAATATGTTGAGCGTGACATCCCTTCATCGAAATGACGGCACGTCTAGCGACACGCGCATCGATAACAGTGGTAAAACGCGTAGTGAGATTACACGTTAAAAGATTTACAGTACGATGATTATTTCATCGTAATGAATTTAAATGACAGATTTGATGTCATCCTAGGTTTACCTTGGCTCAGAAAATATGAGCCAAGAATCAGCTGGCAGCATCGATCCGTTAAGATGTCTCCCAGTTGTTCATCAGATGGCCATCTGATGAGCGTTTTGGAGCGTCCACAAGCGTTTGGATGTACTACGACCGCACTTGCGGTACGGTAGTTAGTATGACAGCACAAGATCATAGTGTGATTACTAATCACACTGTGGAGTCAGCTCCGGCAACTGTGCGACAGGCGGCGCCAAAGGTCCACCACTCAAATAAGTCGAGTGTATTGAGACATGAATGTACGCCTAGCGGACGACATCCAAGGAAGATACCGGTTGACCAATAGGGACAATATGATGATCCTAGGTCAAGTAGAGGGTCGACCGTAGAGGACCCGACTGTGATTGCGCAATCACAATCGGAAGACGTTGAGAGAATAAGTACCCACGTACTTGAGGAGAAATCTCCTCAAATAGGTAATGCTGAAGTGATTCGACTTCAGCATCCCGAGGGATTAATCCCTCGGCAGCCTCTGGATTAATTTCAGGAAGAAACCGAGACATCGCATGTCTTTGTTGATGACGGATCAAGAGTAAGCGCTTATACTCTTGATTTGTATGCGCCTCCAAAGTTAAGTTCGGAGATAACTCAATTGCCAACCCCAAAATCCAAAGCGGTTCTTGAGAGATCTGCATAGTGGTAAATCAAGCAAATCTGCGTACTCGTCATAGAGGACGAATACGTAGTCGATATTTGGTCAGCAGTAATTTAGGCAGAGAACGGACGGGTTCTCAGCAACTCGTCGATTGAAGAAAGTGTCTTTGATGTGAAGGCTCGGATAGAGAGCTATACTACTCAATCCTGGGAGTCACTTAAGACAAATCTTTATACAAGGATTTGATTGAATTCAAGGATATATTTCCTGAATCAGTTCCAAGCGAGTTGCCTATGGATAAAGGCACTCGACATGAGATCGAGCTTAATCCGGGCTCGAAAGTACTGTGTCATGAAGCAGTGGTCGCTGCCTCGTGGACAAGTGCTTGCGATCGATAAATTCTTTATCGATCGAGTAAAAGCGGGCCATTTAAGAGTGTCAACATCCCCACATAGCTCTCCGATCTCCTGTGTGCAAAAGGACACAAGTGGGTGGCGGATAATGCACGCATTCAACAAACTGAATGCTGCAACGGTACCGGCTCAAACGCCGATACCTAGAAAAGACGTAATCATTGATGGTATGACTATGAGTACGATCTTTTCGTCTATGGATCTGATGGATGGGTTCTGTCATAACCTTATGCGTGAACGGGACATCCCGTGCACAACTGTAAGTACTCCCACTGGGATGCTATGGGAATGGTTAGTAATGCCACAGGGGCTTAGTAACGCCCCTGCAACATTCAACAGATGCGTAACAAACCTGTTGAGACCGGTGCGGGATTTCGCACCGAGTTATTTCGACGATGTATTTGTCCATAGCCGAGCCATGGGCGGAAAGACGGACGTAAATCTTCATAATAATCACGTTCGTCAGGTTCTTACACTTATGCGATTGCATAAGTTGTACGCAAATCTCAAGAAGTGTATATTCGCTGCAAGCAAAATACCAATTCTTGGGTGCATCGTCGATAAACACGGCGTGCGCCCTGATCCCGAAAAGATCAAGGCAATTACCGACTGGCCAGTTCCAGTCGATGTCAAGGGACTTGGAAATGTTCTTGGTTTAGCGGCGTACTTGCACAAAAACTCTCGCAATTATGCAGAGATTACAAGTTATCTCTCTCGTCTCTTGATAAAAGACGAGAAATGGTTGTGGAACGCTGATTGTCAGCGTTCCTTTAAAGGTACTAAGCAACGCTTGATGCAATCACCCATCTTGGCGATTGCAGATCAAGACAGACCATTCCATGTGGTCTGTGACGCCAGCAATTTCGCAATCGGCTGCGCGTTAATGCAATATGGTACAGATGGCGCGGAGCGCGTCGTCTGTTACCAATCGCGTCAGCTGCAACCAGCTAATCACAATTACCAAGTGCATGACAAGGAGCTCCTTGCCCTAAAATATGCATTGGCTAAATTTTGAGTCTATCTCCTAGAAGATAGACCGTTCATCGTATATACGGACCATGCGTCATTACACACGGGCGTAAACAGCCCACACGTCTCGCAATGAATGGCGAGGTGGCTATCCTTTTTCGCGGAGTATAATTTCTCCGTCGAATATAAACCAGGACGACTTAATGTCGTCGCCGATGTGTTATCACGCCGACCCGATTTCGAGTCAGCACTGCACTCCAGCAGTGAAATCAATCCCACTGTTGCAACACTCACTAAGAGTGTTCCGTCATCAACCTTAGTTGATGATATAAAGAAAGCCTACACAGAAGATAAGGACCTTCTATGTTTGATAAATTATTAAAAGAATCTATCCGATTAGTCTTTGATAAATTCACCGGCTTTATATCGATCGTCATCCGATCGATACACGACACGCAACGGCTTATTGTATCACACAGCCGTTACTGGCGACACCCCTGTGTCGTCGTCCGAACTCACAATGATTTGCGCTTGCGCAACATGTATGAGTGTCACGATGCTCCAACAAGTGGACATCGTGGACGTGAGAAACTTACCTCACAGTAAGTCGCGACTTTTACTGGCCCCGCCAGTATCAGTTCGTGCGCAAGTACATTCGTGCTTGCGAGGTATGTCAACTTGTGAAGCCTAGCCCTTCATCCCGTGCACCTCCTTAACCTTCACCACTTCCGGCAGAGTTTTGGCAGTCCGTATCTATGGATTTCATGTTCTAATTTCCTGTAGACGATCACAAAAACAATAAAATCGTTGTTTTTGTAGTCAGATTCAGCAAGATGGTACATCTTGCTGCAGTAGCAGAGTCGATTACGGTTCGGGTTGTGCGCGTGTATATATCGACACGTCATTCAAACTTCATGGATTAGACCGTGAACTGGTCTCGGATAGAGATCCACGGCTCATGGCGGAATTTTAACAATCTGTGTTCCGATCTCTCGGAACACGGCTGACTATGTCAACATCCGATCATTCAGAAACGGATGGTCAAACAGAACGCGTAAATCGCGTCCTCGAAGAGATACTTCGAGGTTACGTCCAATCGTATCCGAATTGGAGCGAGTTTTTACCGATGGTCGAATTCGCCATCAATAATTC
>NC_090617.1:3989648-3992692 GCF_004359215.1 Bremia lactucae
AATTTCTGCTAACTCGAGAATCAATAATCCTTTTCGATCAGGATTCCATTGCTAATGCAGTGGACCGTCAGAAACGGAATGCAGACAAACATGGAAGAGCAAATGTTCATTCTTTAATATTAATGATCTAGTGCTACTCTCTACGGTAAGCTTACCTAAGCGATTAGTCACTAATATGGGTAGCATTAAAGTGCTACCCAAATTCATTGGGCCTTTCCGTGTACTGCATCGCAGAGGCAATGCGTACACAATAGAATTGCCACGTAGGCACGTAGGATGCGAACGCATCCTACGTTTTACCTTGGTCGGCTCCGCCCGTACCATCAGTACGCGGCTTCTTCCGAGGACGGATTTGACCTTCCTTTTCAAGAGTCCCCAAAAGATTCTTGTGATCGCGAACCAGATTCTCATGTTGAACCTGAAGTTTCTCATGCCGGTTCCGAAGATCCTCGAAACTATAATGAGCTGACGACAGCTCATCACGAACAGCGTGATATTTCCATTCGTACTCCAACATGGAGTTCGCACTCTTCGAACGGTCTTCCAACCGCTCGATATAGTGAGCCTGCACCGTCTGCTCCAACGAGCGACGCTTGCCGCGCTCGTGGTCAAATCCCTCCTCCAAATCATGTCGGAAGTGATCGATTTTGCCGGTCTTCGACATTAGATCCGACTCACGGTTCGTATCTAGTTTTCCCTCCTCCACCACAACCATTGGTGGATTTCCACGGTGGTCAACGTTTCCTTGTGGAACATATACAGAAACACTGTGATGTGAAGGGGCAGCGAATGAGTTATCTTGTTGGCTGGCGTGGTTATCCACCTTCATATGATAGCTGGAAGCATCGTTCCCAGCTGGTTGCTGACGTTGAGGGCCTCGTCCGTCAGTTTGACGAGACCCATCCGATTCTCCAGAAGGCCCATCGGAAAACACGCGCCCCTGGCGCCTGTAAATCGATTGCAAAACGTCAATCGCGTCACGCATCTCAATTGAGATGCGAGCCCTTCCCCAGGGCGAAAAAAGGGAATAGACATCTTCTTTTACCCTCTTTGAGTTGTCAACACAACACGGACAGGGATCACCCCACGTGAGGCATGGAAGCCCAGCCTCACGTGACAGCCGATGCAATTTACACTTTGCACCGGTTGGAGTTCGTTTCTCAAACTTAACGCGATTTTTGTGAAGTTTTTGAAGCCAGGCTTCGCATCTAATGTCTTTGACATTGCGAATGAACGCGCTCCAGGCTTGCATACGCGAGACTTTATGTCGCTTATTGTTGCCACTAAGCCATCGATGCTTGAGAAAATCATCGAGACAAAAATCTTCCTCAGCGCGAAAGATCTTCGCGCTGGGATCAAGGCCATGTAGCTTTGTCGCAAAAAAAGGATATTTATTGTGAGGAGTAGTTCTCCGGACAAGCTATTGATTAGCCGTTCTGGCAAAAGCCACGGCTTCTATTCAGGGGCGAGATGCGACATTTTGCTATCTTCACTCCCCTGAGTGGTTTCCACTGAAGCAGGGGTACCACAAGAACCTTTCTTACGATGGCCATCGTCATCACCTTGCACAGAAACACGTGCAGGTGACCGCACGGGAGACGGAACGGGTGATGAGGGATCATCCTCATCGTCGGATCCAAAAAGACTATTAACTCGTCTATCAGAATGAGCCCTCTCATTCGAAGACTCATAGTCAGCCGCCTGACGTCTATCAGGCGACTGTTCTATTCTCCCCGAGACGGCCAATTTGTCCGACCCGCATTCGTAGTCGACCTCCAAAGAGGGGTCGTATTCACGTGGTGAACCACCTCGTGCTCCCGCAATATCTAGTGTTGCGCGAGAAGAAGTTACTATGGTAGACGTTCCGTCTGCCGCAAGAGATAACAGTGTCACCCGCGGCTGCACGAACCGCAACCGAAGGCGCCGCACTACCAGCACCCCGCATAGATTTGTTCTTCATGCGGTAGAATATAAATGATGGTTCTGACCAATCAACATCATTTTAAATTAATTGGTCTATTAGTGACCACTCTACCCAATGACAGTCCGAGTGATTGTCGTTTAAAGGAGAAGTAATCTAACGGGCTGTATCGTTACATGAAATTAATACTTAAAGGTTGTTAATTAAAACATTATCTAAAAGGTAGATAATATTTGGAAGATATTACTTTTAATAGTGATGTTCAGAAATCTTATCCATAAATAGGTATAGGCCATTATATCTATTTATCGGCTGTAAACGTAAGCAAAGAGAGAGACACGTAAGAGGTCAATTGCATGTTTAGTATTAGTTTATAATTAAGTTAGCATTAGAAGATATAAAGAAGAAATACTTAATTATATTAATACAGTTTTCATTTAACCCTCTTTAAGCTAATTGTCTTAAAGAGAAGTCTTCCTCTGCACGTACTAGTGTACGTGAAGTGACGTAAGGCACCACTCGCAACTGAAGCAGTGCGAAGTGGACTTGTACTGAAGCAATACAAGTCGTAGTGCCCCGTTACAGTAAGTGCGCACGAGGAGCCGGATTACCGCTCCCGTGATGTAGGCGGGCACGTCGTAATGCGGCCACACTCTACTTAAGCACACGCCCTAATACAGCGAGGAAGCGGTTTACACCTGCTTCTCTAGCGTGCAGTACGGTAGTTGTGGTGGGGGCGCAAGCGACCTCACCCAACACACTAAGAACTCTGGTGAAGTGACGTCACGGGAGCGGTAATCCGTCTCCTCGTGCGCACTTACCAAGTAGGTAGTAATTTTCAGACTGATTTATATTTAATAGAATTAAATATAAATACCTATTTTTACCAATTATAATGATATCTCTATCGATATCATTTAATATGTATTGCGAGCGTATCTTTGTAGATACCTCGCGTAACTTATGACGCTAGCCGTCATCACGGATGACGCTGGGCGTCATCCCTCCTAATGTGAATGCACCCATGTGCATCACATCCACAAGGGTTGGTCACAAATGTGCACCACACCCGAGTGTTGGGTCTAATTACTATTATTTAGTAATTGACCATCCCCTTAAGTAC
>NC_090617.1:3997199-4008349 GCF_004359215.1 Bremia lactucae
AAAATCAAGCAGATCTGCGTACTCGTCACAGAGGACGATTACGTAACCGACATTCGGTCAGCGGTAATTTTTGCAGAGAACGAACGGGTTCTCAGCAGCTCATCGATGGACGAAAGTGTCCTCGATGTGAAGACTCGGATTGAAAGATACACTACTCAATCTTGGGAGTCACTCAAGGGAAATCCTCTATACGAGGATTTAATGGAATTCAGGGATGTATTTTCTGAAGCAGTTCCATGCGAGTTGCCTAAGGATAAAGGCACTCGACATGAGATCAAGCTCAAACCAGGCTCGAAGTACTGTGTCATGAAGCAGGGGCTACTGCCTCGTGAGCAAGTACTTGCGATCGATAAATTCTTTACCGATCGATTAAAAGCGGGCCATGTAAGGGAGTCAACCTTCTCACATAGCTCTCCGACCTTCTGTGTGCGAAAGGCCACAGGAGGGTGGCAGATAGTGCACGCATTCAACATACTGAATGCTGCAACCGTATTGGCTCAAACGCCGATACCTAGAAAAGACGTAATCATAGATGGTATGTCTAAGAGTACGATCTTTTCGTCTATGGATCTGATGGATGGTATCTATCAAATCGTTATACGTGAACGCGATATCCCGTACACAGCAGTGAGCACTCCTAGTGGGATACTCTGGGAATAGCTAGTTATGCTTCAGGGACTTCGTGACGCCCCTGCAACATTTAACAGATGCGTAACGAATCTGTTGAAACCAGTGCGAGAATTTGCACCGAATTATTTCGACGATGTATTCGTCCATAACCGAGCCATGGACGGCAAGACGGACGTGGAAGTTCATAAAACTCACGTTGGTCTGCTTCTTACACTTATGCGAAAGCATAAGTAGTACGCAAATTTCAAGAAGTGTATATTCGCTGCAAGCGAAATACCACTTCTTGGGTGCATCGTCGGTAAACACGGCGTGCGCCCTGATCCCGAAAAGATCAAGGTAATCACCGACTGGCCAGTTCCAGTCAATGTCAAGGGACTTGAAAGTTTCTTGGTTTAGCGGCGTACTTGTACAAGTAATCTCGCAATTATGCAGGGATGACAGCTCATCTCTCTCGTCTCTTGAAAAAAAAGACTTGGAATGGTTATGGAACACTGACTGTCATCGTTTTACGAGGGCATCAAGCAAAGCTTGATACAATCACCCATCCTTGCAATTGCAGATCAAGATAGACCATTCCATGTGGCTGTGACGCCAGCAATTTCGCAATCGGCTGCGCGTTGATGCAATACGATACAGACGGCGCGGAGCGCGCCGTCTGTCACCAATCGCGCCGTCTGTCACCAATCGCGCCAGCTGCAACCAACTGAACGCAATTACCCAGTGCATGACAAGGAATTCCTTGCCTTGAAATATGCATTGGCTAAATTTAGGGTCTATCGCCGAGGAGATAGACCGTTCGTCGTATATACGGACCGTGCATCATTGCGCACGGCCGCAAACAGCCTACACCTCTCGCAAAGAATGGCGCGATGGCTATCCTTCTTCGTGGAGTATAATTTTTCCGTCGAATATTAACCAGGACGACTTAATGTCGTCGCTGATGCGTTATCACGCCGACCCGATTTCGAGTCAGCAGTGCACTCCAACAGTAAAAATAATCTTACAGTTGCAATACTCACTACGAGTATTCCGTCATCAACCTTATTTGATGACATAAAGAAAGCCTAAAAAGAAAATAAGGACTTTATATGTTTAATGGATCATTTAATGGACCAATCTGATAAAACTTTTAAAGATTTACCGGCTTTATATCGATCGTCATCCGATCGATACACAACACGTAACGGCTTATTGTATTACACAGCCGTTACCGGCGACACCCCACGTGTCGTCGTCCCAACTAACAATGATTTGCGCTTGCGCATCATGTATGAGTGTCACGATGCTCCAACAAGTGGACATCGTGGACGTGAGAAGACTTACCTCACGGTAAGTCGATACTTTTACTGGCCCCGCCAGTATCAGTTCGTGCGCAAGTACATTCGTGCTTGCAAGGTATGTCAACGGGTGAAGCCTAGCCTTTCATCCCGTGCACCTCTTCAATCTTTACCACTTCCGGCAGAGTGTTGGCAGTCCGTATATATCGACTTCGTCTTCAAATTTTCCGAAGACGATCACAAAAACAATGGAATCCTTGTTTTTGTAAACAGATTCAGCAAGATGGTACATCTTGCTGCATAACCAGTGTCGATATCGGCTCCGGGTTGTGCCCGTGTCTTTATCGACACAGTATTCGAACTCCATGGGTTACCCCGTAAATTGGTCTGGATAGAGATCCACGATACACGGCGGAGTTCTGGCAATCCGTGTTCCGATCTCTCGGAACACGGCTGACTATGTCAACATCCCATCACCCAGAAACAGATGGTCAAACAAAACGCGTAAATCGTCCTCGAAGAGTTACTTCGAGGTTACGTCCAATCGTATCCGAACTGGAGCGAGTTCTTACCGATGGTCGAATTCGCCATCAATAGTTCGGTGCATGCGTCTACAACGCATCCACCATTCTTCGTTCACACTGTGATCTTGTGCAGTCGTGTTAACGACCGTACCACAAGTGAGGCCATCGCACTCAGTCGTAGTACACCCACCCGCTTGTGGACGCTCGAAGACGTTTATCAGATAGCCATCTGCTGACCAAGTGGCTGGCATCTTTACGGATCGATGCTGCCAGCTGACTTTCTAATCCAAGGTAGACGTAGGATGACATCAATTTTGTCATCTACAGCCAGTACGATAAAATCATCATCGTGTTGTGCATCTTTTAACGTGTAGTGAATTTTTACTACGCGTTTGCTTGCTTTTATCGATTCGCCTGTCGCTAGACGCACCGTCATTCTCGTTGGAGGGATGTCGCGCTTAACATATTTAAGCCTACGACCTCTAGGGACTGACGACGAATAAACTTATACGACGCTCCGAGTCCACTGGGGCTCTCAGTGACAAAGCATTTGTCACTTTTAGCTTCAAGGTGATGAGGGATACCTCATCACCAGGTGCAGACACATATATTGATTGCGTGTCTGGAGCAACTTTCGTTAAGAGATTTGCAAATTTCATTTGAGGTTGCTGGATCAGAAGGGCGTTGAGACCCTACTGACCCCGAACGTTTTTTGGTGGTCCGCCTCGCTGTTGCCATTTTGCATACGTTCAAAATTACGTTCAGTACCTTTCGGTCCTGGGCGTGGGACACTACACTCATGAGCGTAGTGTCCTAATTTTTGGCAGCGATGGCATTTCTGCGATCGCTTATTGTTCGAAAAGCGAGGTCTCTCGCTTTCGACGTATCACGCTTGCCTTGCTTGAGTTTCAGAAGCTCTGAACGAGCTCTGAAACTCAGCCCTTGGTGGTTCAAACGTCTGTTTGAGTCGGGTTTTAAAAGCCTCTAGCGACCCAAAGACGTATGGGTCGCGCAACTTAAGGCCCAATGCCCAAGTTTTGGCACGACCTGCCAGATTTAATTGAGCGAATGCGACTTGCATTTGCTCGTCGATGATGTGACGTGCCCTTATGGCATCGTCCAACTCGACAAACCATCTCAAGAGGGAGTCTTCTTCGACTCCCCTGTACTTTGAGATGTCAATCTTTAGAGTTTCGGGACGACGCGTATGCGTCATCCCAGGTACAGGGGTCTGTATCTGTTGTAATCTCAACAGTTCTGCCTGTCGAGAGCTTTGCTAATCCAGCAAGTCTACCTTCTCCTTCACCTCGTCAAGTTCAGGTTGTATGAACTTGGCGATGGCTGAATGGAGGCATCTCTGTCCAAATCGAGCAGCATGGCCAAGATGGCATCGTTCCCTTCGGTCGAACTCATTCGTTCGACCGCACTCCTTTCTGTGTCACTTAGAAAGGAGTAGCTTTCACGCGAATACGCTGATGCGTCTCCCCACTATCATCTAACTTGTCCATGTTTGATGAAGGAAAAGTGGTCCTTGGACGGACTACAAAGTGCTACCAGGTGTAACGGGGCACTACGACTTGTACTGCTTCAGTACAAGTCCACTTCGCACTGCTTCAGTTGCGAGTGGTGCCTTACGTTACGTCACGTACGCTAGTACGTGCAGATGAAGACTACTCTTTAAGACAACTGGGTTAAATGAAAACTGTATTAATATAATTAAGTTTCTCTTCTTTCTATCTGTTAATGCTAACTTAATTATGAGCCTATACTAAACATGCAATTGAAAACTTATCTGTCTCTATCTCTTTGTTTACGTTTACAGCTGATTAGTCTGCTGGATAAATAGATACATTGGCCTATACCTATTTATGGATAAGATTTCTGAACATTACTATATAATGTAATATTCTCCTAATATTATCTACCTTTTCGATATTATATTAATTAACAACCTTTAAGTGTTAATTTCATGTAAAGATACACCCCGTTACAAGAGGCGGGACCAGAACGCAAGTGGAGTGTGTGCAAGATGACAGGACATAACGCCTGAACTTGTCGACAGCGCGCAGCTAAACCCTCTTCCACACTGTAGTATACTTCATCATATAGTATATTCTTACAATTTTTCTGCTGTTGACAAAGTGCGGTGGTGGTGGCCGCTAAAAAAGTTTGTGGCGTAGTTTTAATTAGAATTGAATAAATGAAAGGGGCGAATGGCGCTCATTTACTAATTTATTAAGCTTTTAATGTTCAGTGGGACATGATATTTCGAGATTTATTAATTATCTCTGATAGAACACATTCTTATATATGTACCCTTTTTAAAGACTAAATGGCCGAATTCCATCAAGCTAATCCCCATTATTGAAGCTTACCTATTTCATAGACCAAGCATAATGCCAAGGCGTCGAGTCGGGCGGAATATCATGGTCTTCGCAAGCGAAGTTCCTGTTATAAGCGCGTTAAATCCCTATCGCAAGATTGAGGACGTACTGCTCGATGTATGGCGTCGCACAAATCCTGGCCAAATCGCAGCTCTCCAGGAAGAGCTTTCCTTAGCGCTACCTACAGTTGATGAAAAGATGCAGGCTGTCGTACAAGACTTGGGGGCTACCTCAGCGATCAATGAGCTGATTCAAGAGGCCTCAGCAGCTCAGACCATTCGCCAAGTGGCGAAGGCACAAGCTAAAGTGGTGCAATCATTACCAACTACCACCCCCGCCGACATTAAGGCCGACGTCGTGCAGTTTGTGACCTCTACGATGCACAAGAGCTTTGGCGTTAAAAAAGAGTCGGCGGGAATTGAGCACTATCAGCAACAGCAAAAAGTCGTTATTCAAGAGAGAAATTTAGTCTTTTCTAAAAAGAAAATCGCAACTTTAGGGGATTACAAGTTGCTAGTTGGGGGCAAGATTGATGGCCGTGCGGACGGAAAGGTGCTTGAAGTCAAGAATCGACTGAAGCGCTTTATGGATCCTCTTCCTAAGTACGACCTTGCCCAATTGCAGACGTACTTGTTTATTTTGGACGTGCAAGAAGGCGAGTTGGTGGAGCATTTACATGCGAAGAAGGCTCAGACGAAGGTCACAAAAGTAAAGAGGGACGACGAAATGTGGCATAACGAGATCCAACCGTACCTAGTAAGATTCGGCAGTGCCTTGACATACTTAATGCGGGATGAAACCACGCAACGTGACTACTTGACGGCTGAGGCAGGACAACAGCGGGAAATTTTGCGGTATCTATGGAGTCGAGAGGTCCAGCAGACTGATTAGTGTTTTTTTTTAAACGGGGTATTTTTATCATTTCAATCAATCATGATTTACATTGAGGTTGATTTAGGCTCAAATCAACCAAATCAATAGAGCTAATGTCATATTGCATCAAAACTATCAAATTTGGTATTATTGGAACTATTTTAAGTCAAAATTAATAAAGATAATAACTTTGCACTATATTATTTCCTCTTATATTCTAACTCGTGGTTATCATGGTAACTTATAATGACAAGATACGCAGAATTCTAACGAGATGGGTACATATCGGATTTGCCAGGTCTATTCCCAGAACCAACTAATCGACCATTTCGTCATGCTACGCGAGCGCGTAGGCCACCGCGTCGAACGGCGGAATCCGCTCGTCAAGCAATTTGTGCTCGAAAATGATCGACCATCCAAGATCAGCCACCTCAATTTTGGCTTGCTCTCCGACGTGGACATGATGCGCATGTCGGAACTGCGCGTCCAGTCGAAAGACTTGTTCAAAGTGCAGACGCGTGAACCTCAAGTAGGGGGTGTACTGGACAAGCGACTGGGTGTGTCCAATAAAAAAGACACGTGCACCACGTGTCAGCTGAATCTTGCAGACTGTGTGGGTCACTTTGGTTACATTCCGCTCGAGCTTCCCGTGTTTCACATTGGATACTTTAAAGCTATCACGGAGATCCTTCAGACGATTTGCAAGACTTGCAGTCGTGTGCTTTTGCCACCGACAGAGCGCGAACTTTTTCTTAAACGGATGAGGGATCCCAAGGCCGATGTCTTGCGCCTCGTGGGGCTTCGAAAAAAGATCATGACACTGTGTAAAAAGACGGTCAAGTGTCCTCATTGCTCTGGAATCAATGGTACCGTGCGCAAAGTCACGAGTACGACATTGAAACTCGTGCACGAAAAGTTTCGTGCGAAAGCGACGCACGACTTGAGAAATGTCTTTGTCGCTCAATTTGCCGAGGCCCAAGCCACAAATTCCGAACTTGGTACGCACTTGGGCAAAGCACAAGAAGATTTAAGTCCACTTACAGTACAGCAATTGTTTCAAGCAATTCCGGATCAGGATTGTGAATTACTATGGGTCGATGCCGACGGAGGACGCCCTGAGAAGCTCATTTTGAATGCGGTTTTGGTCCCACCTGTGTGCATTCGTCCGTCTGTGGCGATGGATGGAGGTAGTGGAAGTAATGAAGACGACATTACGATTAAGCTTCAAGAGATCGTGCAAGTGAATTTTGCACTCCAAGCAGCGTTGCAAAAAGGGGCGTCGTTGAAAATGGTCATGGAAGATTGGGATTTCTTGCAAATTCAAGTCGCGCAATTAATTAATGGAGATACACCTGGATTAGTGAAACCCCTTGGGGTGAAGACGACCACACGGGGTCTATGCCAACGTCTGAAGGGCAAACAAGGGCGTTTTCGTGGCAATTTGTCGGGCAAGCGTGTGGATTTCTCGGGTCGAACGGTCATTTCGCCTGACCCGAACCTCCGAATTGATCAAGTTGGTGTCCCTGAACATGTTGCCAAGACAATGACGTACCCTGAAAAGGTTACACGGTATAATCGCGAGAAGCTACGTCAGTGTATTATTAATGGGCCTAATGTACACCCAGGAGCTAACGTCATTCGGATTGAAGGGCACCAATTTACGAAAAACTTGCTCTATGGTGATCGTGCGCTGTTGGCCGAGGAAATTAAGATTGGAGACGTTGTTGAACGTCATATGGAAGATGGCGATATTGTGCTCTTTAATCGCCAGCCGTCGCTTCATAAAATGTCGATTATGTCTCACCGTGTGAAAGTGATGCCGTGGCGTACCTTTCGTTTTAACGAGTGTGTGTGTTCGCCATACAATGCCGACTTTGACGGAGATGAAATGAATATGCATCTCCCTCAAACAGAAGAAGCTCGGACGGAAGCGATTACCCTCATGGGCGTGGAAGAAAACCTCATTACACCTCGAAATGGCGAGCCCCTTGTGGCTGCAACGCAAGATTTTCTCACGGCCTCGTATTTGCTCACGCAAAAGAATATTTTCTTTAATCGTGAACAGTTTTGCCAAGTTTTATCCATCATGAGCGATGCAAACGAACACATCGAGTTACCACGTCCTGCGATTGTATGTCCTGTGCGGCTATGGACAGGAAAACAAGTTATTAGCTTACTAGTCAAACCTAATCAAGACACGACAGTTTTAGTGAATCTAGAGCTCAAGGAACGCAACTATACGGATCGCAAGTATCTTTGCTGGAAGGACGGGTACGTGTGTTTCCGAAATAGCGAGCTCATTTGTGGAAACCTTGGAAAAAAGACGCTCGGTGATGGAAGTAAACAAGGTCTGTTTTACGTTCTGATTCGAGATCACGGATCACATGAAGCTGCCCGTTGTATGAATCGCTTGGCCAAGCTCTGTGCCCGTTGGTTGGGCAATTTTAAAGGCTTTTCGATTGGCATTGATGATGTCACGCCGTCAACTGAATTGGCCGCCGAGAAGGAAAAACTTTTGCAAGCAGGATACGCTGCTGCGAATAAATCAATCGAAGCCTATCGACGTGGGAAATTGTCGCTTAAAGCCGGTTGCAATGCAATTCAATCACTTGAGAGTGAACTCAATGGTCTACTTGGAAAGCTACGTGAGACAGCAGGGGCCGAGTGCATGCGGACGCTTCCGTTTCATAATAATCCGCGTATCATGGCCGAATGCGGCTCCAAAGGCAGTGCTCTTAATATCTCGCAAATGATGGCGTGTGTGGGGCAGCAATCGGTCAGCGGGAAGCGCGTGCCCGAAGGGTTTGTGAATCGGACGTTGCCACACTTTCTTCCACATGCTCTCCACGCGAGTGCCAAGGGGTTTGTCGCGAACTCCTTCTACAGCGGTCTAACAGCGACGGAGTTTTTCTTTCATACCATGGGTGGACGGGAAGGGCTTGTGGATACGGCGGTCAAGACGGCCGAAACGGGGTATATGGCCCGTCGACTCATGAAGGCCCTTGAAGATTTGTCGTGTCAATACGATAACACTGTTCGCAACTCGGAAGGGTCTGTCGTTCAGTTTACGTATGGCGACGATGGTCTGAATCCGGCCTACATGGAAGGCGACGACCGTCCCGTGGATTTTCATCGGCTCCTCGAGCACATTCGAAACACGTTACCCGATCGCGAGTCGCCAGCGTTGCTTCCGTTTGAGCTTCGTCGTTTAAGTAAGCAAGTGGTCCAGCGTCCTGCATTTCAAGCTATTCTTCCAACTGGTCGCAAGTTTTTGATTGAAATTGAAGAATTTCTTGGTGCTGTTGCGACCGAGATGGCAGCGAATCGAACAGGCTGTGGAATTGCATCGTTGGACAAGGAAGTGCCTTCGTATGCGACGACATTGGAAAAGGCATTTGACGATACGGAAGCCTCGGTTGCAACAGTCAAGCTAAGCGAGAAAATCGTGGACAAGAAGTGGTTTAAAAAGGAAGTGCAAGATACGATGGCCATGGATGAGGAGATGAATGTCGAGGTGACACGATCGAGAGCCAAAGAATTGGATAAGGTGGGGCTTCCAGCGTGGGAACAATTGCATTTTCCGACAACTGCATCGCGTGCCGAGTGGTGTACGCGTGCAGGTTTAGACGGCACAAAGGAGAAGGAGGAAGCAGCGTGGTTGCTGTCACACAATGTCTGCCGTCTCACAACCAAGCAAGTTGAAAAGCTCGTGGAAAGTTCCTTGTTCAAGTACAATCGCGCTGGAATGGAGCCTGGAGAGGCTGTCGGTGCAGTCGGTGCCCAATCCATCTCCGAACCCGGTACTCAAATGACGCTCAAGACTTTTCACTTTGCGGGTGTTGCCAGTATGAACGTGACATTAGGTGTCCCGCGTTTGAAAGAGATTATCAATGCATCGAAAGTCATTAGCACGCCCATTATCACGGCCGCTTTAGTGTGCAAGACAGATGAACGTTCGGCGCGCATTGTCAAGGGCCAGATTGAAAAGACCACGTTAGGTGAAATTGCCGTGCACATTAAACAAGTGTTTGCGCGGGATCAAGCGTACTTGTCGGTAAAGCTCGATCTCCACGCAATTGAACAGCTTCATTTGAACATCACTGCGAGCTCCGTGCGTACGAGTATCTTGAACGCAGTCGGGATTGGTCCTCGTAGCGCTCTTCGTCTTTTAAAAGAGCAGCATGTCCTGCTGAATGCCCGGTGTCCAGATAAACTTCGATTACTTGCCCCAACGAATTACAAAGGAGCCAAGAGTGACACGAGAGGAGCGTACTTTGCGCTACAAGCGCTCAAGTCGGAATTACCAAGTGTCATTGTGCAAGGGATTCCAACGGTTCATCGGGCGGTAATTAATTACCAAGAAGTGCAGGATCCGAACGCAACCAAGTCGCTTCATTTGTTAGTAGAAGGCTACGGGCTTGCGGACGTCATGGGAATCCCTGGCGTCGACGGTCTTCGCACGACTTCAAATCACATTGTGGAAGTGGAAAAAACGCTTGGAATCGAGGCCGCACGGGAATTAATTAGCTCCGAAGTCAATTACATTATGAGTGCATACGGCATTGGAATCGATCGACGTCACTTGATGCTGCTATCCGACATCATGACGTTTAAAGGAGAGGTGCTTGGGATCACTCGCTTTGGGATTGCCAAGATGAAGGAGAGTGTGCTTATGCTCGCGTCTTTTGAAAAGACGACCGACCACCTTTTTGATGCCGCAGTCCACTCACGCACGGATGCCATTGTAGGCGTAAGTGAGTGCATTATTATGGGCATTCCCATTCCTATAGGCACGGGAATCTTTCAACTCTTGCGTCAGGTCGACAAGCCGCGTGTCCAGCAGCGGCGACCGCTTCTACTCCAGCTGTAGATAAGCTAATGTTAGTTAATGGAATGTCGTCTGCGGATATTTCTCGTCTAGGCTCGTTCCGAGCAATGCGTCCATGCAGAGTACCGTATGTCCCCTCATCGCTTACTTATTAGCACACAAGTCTTGGGTTTTCAGCGTAAGCGACTGACTTCCAAGCTCCTCATAGCAATCCGTCTTGTGCGTTTTGTTTAATGGCGTTTTCTATGGTGAAGCATGTCCAGATAGCGCACCGCCTTGGCAATAGCTTTTAAAAGCAATAAAAGTCGGCACATGCCATGCAGGCTCCGCCTTCGAGTCTGCGTCGAGTGTGAATCTTCTATCTACTCTATTGCGCTATCATTAACGCCTCAACATCTAAAGCAAGTGATTGGATTGCTTTTACAAATACACGTGTTCATTAGTTCTGCCTCAAATGGGAAGGACAGCGCTGGGGCGTTGTAATTTATCGCAATGTTTAGCTTAAGGTTTATATTGAGTCCTCGAGCACTTGGCTCGAAACGAACCTGATGTTTAAGGAGGTCGAGAACAACAGAGACCGTGTTTCAGAGCCAAGGAATTGCTCACTTTCCAATTCATTAAAGCACCGCCCCTC
>NC_090617.1:4010220-4012350 GCF_004359215.1 Bremia lactucae
CAAGTTTTATATTTGAACATACTAATAGTAAATTACAACTAGCATTCCGATATTAACATTTCCTGATTAACTTCTTACGTTAATATCAGCTGTGTAACTTTCGATAATTACCCATACTAAATTCCTTTTTAACTTCTTAAGTTATATAATCAGACATTCTAATAGTAATATTACTACTAGCATTGCGATTTAATATTTCATGTTTAACATCCCTTGTTAATATCGCCTGTGTAACTTCCGATATTAATATTGCCTTATAATTTACCCTCGTAAATTCCCTTTTTAACTCCCAAGTTATATAATCAAACATTCTAATACTTATACTATAAATAACACTCCGATATTAATATTTCCATAACTTCTCATGCTACTATCGCCTCCGTAACTTCCGATACTAATATTTTCCCATAGTAAAAGCACTTCTTAACTTACCAAGTTATGTAATCTTGAACATACTAAAAAAAATCCTGTTGAATTTCTCATACTAATATCTACACCTTAAATTTCGATACTACTATTGCCTGCTTAATCCCCGATAGTAAATTCCGTTTTTAATTTCCCATACTAAATACTTCCCATACGAACATTGCCTAATTAATTTCCTATACTGAAGTCGTCGAATTTGGCTAAGACTGTATAGACGTTCTACTTTGAGCTCTTCGAGCTCTAATGCTATACACTCAGCTAACACACTATATAATAACTATATAACAACATGCACTTTATATCTACACTATGCTTATAATTCCGTAACTGACATCGCCTGTTTAAATTCCTATACTAATTTTTCTACTTATAATTCATACTAAGTCGTCAACTTTGGCTCCGGTTACAACAGCCATTAACTTCTTTACCTCAGTCATACTCTTCACCTAGCTTACGTGCACTATAACTTCATGTTATTATGCGGTACTACGCTTGTGGGTCATGCGCATAGACACTAATCACGCCTGTTTTAATTCCTACACTAATATCCTCTGCTTAAATTCCTATACTAACGTCGCCTGTTTACACTCCTATACTAATGTCGTCTGTATAAATCCTGTACTAATATCGCATCTTTAATTTCTATACTAATACCACCTGTTTAAATTTCTATACTAATGTCGCCTATTGAAATTTCTATACTAAAGTGGTCGAATTTGGCTCGGTTTCTTATAGCAATGGCACTTAGATCTTTCAATTCTCTATCATGCCCTTTCACCCAGCTCACTCCTATAACCGACGTCGGTAGCTTAGGGGTTACGGGGTCGGGGCGACTGTGATTGTTAAGCAGCCTCCTATCTGGGCAGTGCCTGGGTGGGTGACGGGTCTAACATGAACGGAAACCCCGGCTAGTACCACTCCTGGGTCCGGCGCCGGGAGGTGTAATGGACGACCCGGGAGCTGGGTAGGGAGCCGCTACGTCGTGTCGCATAGCGTGACACGATAGGTAAACTGCCTTGTCTCGGACCCGGACCCGAAAAGTCCCAAAGTTACTGTGGGCACAACCCCCCCCTCCGGGGGGCGGCTGGAACTTGAAAATACCCAGCTCACTCCTATACAAAAATACGTACATATAAATATCCTATGCATACGTTTATATATTGTATGTACTAACGTATCCTACTTAAAATCCATACTAAAAATGGTTAAATTTGGCTCGACTTTTAATAGCAATGGCACTTAGAATCTTTCGAATCTGCCACGCTTCTTTGCCTAGCTCCCATGCAATACATTAACATGTACATGTATTATTCTATCTTATGCTTATGTATTTCATTTATAATACTAATGTCTCTATTTAATATCCTATACTAAAATGGTTAAATTTGGCTCGACTTTTAATAGCAATGGCACTTAGAATTTTTCTATTCTGCCACGCTTCTTTGCCTAGCTCCTGTGCTATACATTAACATGTACGTGTATTTCTTCTAATTTCTTCTTGCGTTTTATTGATACTAATGTATTTTCCTACATTGCTATACTACACTTGCCTAATTAAATTCCTATACTAAAAGTTGCCGAATCTTGCTGTTATAAACAGCAAGACATACAACTTGCTATGTTTTTGCAATGATATTCATGCTTCAAATCTCGAGCGAAAGTGAAAAACTTTACAACCAAGCCTTGTCTCATTAGGCGTGTTAT
>NC_090617.1:4020660-4030351 GCF_004359215.1 Bremia lactucae
GGAATCACAAATTCAAGGCAATGCAACTCTTAGCTACGGTTCATCAATCATCTTGCTATAGCAGAATCAAGTTTTAATAAGACATTCTCATTAACCGAAGCTAATAATCCTGCAAATACAAACTCATTTCTTAGCTTAAGCATTCAAATTGATCGCCGACTGGCTATTCGTCACAACCTATAAAATTAGCGAAATCGATCCAAAGGCAACGTCAATTATAACTACGGTACATTAATTATCATGCCACAGCAGAAACCGATTTCAGTCTGCTTTATTAATTCGCCGAAGCAAACTAAACCGCTAACCTTAATCTATTTCATTTATAGCATTCATATTAATCGCCGACTGGCTAATCATGACAGCCTCTGAATCAGTAACACCATGATTTTTGAGCAAGAAAAGTACAGTTAGTACATTTAAAAGGACTCGCATTCGGTCCGAAGACCAATCGCAAGACACTTCACATCTGGCATCTCCTCCACCGACTACACGGAAGGAAGAAAGCCAAGTTTATTGTACGGACACTGATACAGGCATACTTCCAGGACTAACCCGGAAGTGCAATATGCGTTCAAAATTTCGATGACTCACTGAATCCTGCAATTCGCATTACGTATCGCAGTTCGCAGCGTTCTTCATCGATGTGCGAGCCTAGACATCCACTGCTGAAAGTTGTTATCTAGTAAAAGCAGGGACTTTCGTCCCCACAGTATAATCAGTAATAATTAAAGGTTTTAAAAAGTAGCTACTAATTCCAACCGAGGTCGAAACGATCGCCATGATGGGACGCATTTAGCAGCAACCGCTAACAATAAAGTCTGCAGTCGCCGCCTAATTTGTCCCCAACTAAGTTTTGATACAGTTCACGTGGAAGTTTTTTAGGTGTGGTAATGATCCTTCCGCAGGTTCACCTACGGAAACCTTGTTACGACTTCACCTTCCTCTAAATGGCGAGGTTTAAAAAAGTTCCCATCAATCGACTCGCAATAAAGCAAACGGACTCACGGTCCCAATTTTTCACCGAGTCATTCAATCGGTAGGTGCGACGGGCGGTGTGTACAAAGGGCAGGGACGTAATCAATGCAAGCTAATGACTTGCATTTACTAGGAATTCCTCGTTCAAGACTGAAAATTGCAACAGTCTATCCCTAGCACGATGCGCTTTCAGAAGATTACCCAGACCTATCGATCAAGGTTATACACTCGTTGAACGCATCAGTGTAGCGCGCGTGCGGCCCAGAACATCTAAGGGCATCACAGACCTGTTATTGCCTCCAACTTCCTTTGGTTTGATTACCCAAAAGTCCATCTAAGAAGTCCACACACCTACCAAAAATGGTAAGCGGAACTATTTAGCACGCGGAGACCCTTCCCACGTGGACGTAAAGGCGCTGGCGCCGAGACAGGCGGTCGTGCCGCAGATTGCTGCATCCTCACCAGGATGTCCAGCTGGTCCTCTAAACGAGGTTGCTGACGCTTCGGCAGCGAAAGACGGCTCTGAACCGCTTCAAATGAGCTCTCAACCCGAGCAAGGCTCTCTCAAAGAAGTTGTACTTCGTGCTTTAGAGCATCAAATGCTTCCGCTGAGATTTCGGCCCCCTTCCGCGCTGCTTGATGCGAGGGGAAACCTTAGTTACACGCGGAGAAACTATTAAAGCGACGTTGTCGTAAGGCAAATACCATTATCTGGTGAAGTGGCTAGAATACCTCTCTCTGAAAACTCTTGGGAGCTTGAGGTACCTCTTCGGCAAGATTGCCCGTACGCCGTTGAATTTTTTGAGCGCCAAGCTCAGGGTCAACTCTAGTCCAACGACGCTTCCCACCACTAGATGGAATTAGGTTAATCTATTGCCTCAGTGCGGCTTCGATCCATGGTTGCTCGGTCAACCGAGGCACTGAAATATCGGCTAATATACGCTATTGGAGCTGGAATTACCGCGGCTGCTGGCACCAGACTTGCCCTCCACCGATCCTGGTGGTGTAGTGGTCCGCCACTCACTTCAGGACCGGGAGGTCCCGGGTTCGATACCCGGGGCCGACAAATCCTCCAAAGTATAATGGGAGGTGGTCTTGTCCTGTGCACCCAAAAAGGTGTATATGATTAGAAATACAAAAACTAACCAATCATCAATTGAAGGGCAAGTCCGGTGTAACACACCAGACTTGCCCTCCACCGCCACTCACTTCAGGACCGGGAGGTCCCGGGTTCGATACCCGGGGCCGACAAATCCTCCAAAGTATAATGGGAGGTGGTCTTGTCCTGTGCACCCAAAAAGGTGTATATGATTAGAAATACAAAAACTAATTAATCAATTGAAGGGCAAGTCCGGTGTAACACACCAGACTTGCCCTCCACCGATCCTGGTGGTGTAGTGGTCCGCCACTCACTTCAGGACCGGGAGGTCCCGGGTTCGATACCCGGGGCCGACAAATCCTCCAAAGTATAATGGGAGGTGGTCTTGTCCTGTGCACCCAAAAAGGTGTATATGATTAGAAATACAAAAACTAACCAATCATCAATTAAAGGGCAAGTCCGGTGTAACACACCAGACTTGCCCTCCAAACCGATCCTGGTGGTGTAGTGGTCCGCCACTCGCTTCAGGACCGGGAGGTCCCGGGTTCGATACCCGGGGCCGACAAATCCTCCAAAGTATAATGGGAGGTGGTCTTGTCCTGTGCACCCAAAAAAGTGGATATGATTAGAAAAACAAAAATCAACCAATCATCAATTGAAGGGCAAGTCCGGTATAACACACCAGATTTGCCCTCCAGTTTCGAATTTACCGTCTAGCGCACAAGTGTCATACACACTGCGCCCAGTCTTTTCGCAGCTACCCATCCTTCGTCGTTCCGCTTTACCAGCCGGTCGTCTCTTCTCCCGCTTTCGGTCCCGTTCTTACGCTTTTTGTAGATTCTTTTTCCGGTTTCGTCTTTTCGTCTCCGGTCCCGCTTCTGCATCGTCGTCACTTCGCACCGTTGCACCCTACGCCATGCCTTCTGGACAGCCTCTCCGCCCGCCAGCTGGCGAATCTCAGGCCCCAACTGTCCCTTCGACAGTTCGTCGCCCCAATCGTCCCGTCTCTTCTCCCGCCCAGGCGGGAGGTCGTTCTGGTCGTAACGCTCCCTCTGCCGTGCCGAATGCTCGACGTGTGGGTCGCTACGTCCCCGCGGACTCGCTGTTCCAGGCACTGGAAGATGCGGCGCCAAATAACGCACCACCCGCGAAATTTCGGGCCATCGCGATGCGCGACATCCAGCGTGCGCGTGTTGCGGCTTCGGAAAAATACAAGCTCTTTATCCCTTGTGGAGCCATCGCTGGGTCCTCGCAATTGGACGAGATTATGCTCTCCATCCACATGGAGGACCAAACCGCGCTCTGGAAGGACTCCCTCCCTACTCTCTGTGACTTTATCCGAATCCCGTCAAAAGGTGTTCGCTTTACGTGCACGGCTCGTGATGCTGCGGTAAAGCTAGGTGGAACGACGGTGCGTATCTTCGGAGGTACCCACATCGTCAAAAAATTCAGCCTTTATGAGTGGCTTTACACGCTCAACCTCACCCGCATTCCTTCTGATCTGGATGATGATCATATTTTTAATTTTTTTGCCAGTCGGGGCCTCCACGTGCTTATCACGCCAACTCACCAAGTTGGTAGCATGATTTCTCGTGATCGCACGATCTGGTGCACTACGGAAGACTGTCCCGCCGCTCTTCTACTGCCGGACGGCACGGCGATTCGTGAGATCTTCTTCGATGGGTTCGCGGATCCGGTGTTTATCCAGCACAAACAGCGCTCCCTCAACACGAAGCCACCCTCTCTTGTTCGTCGCGACAGGGACGGCGGGAGGCGAACGAGGCGCGCCGAGCCGCAGAGACGGCACAGCGCTCTCTTGACCGAGACCATCGGTCTACTTCGGCTTCCCTATCCCCACCACCGACCGATTTGGCGGTGTCAGCAGCTCCAGTCCCTACTGATGATGACGTCCGCCTCGATCTACTCAAGCCTGAGCCTACAGCTTCGCTCCTGGCCTGGTCATCTGTCACTCGCCCGATCATCTGCACTAAACCGGCTTCTCGGCCTACCCCCATTGCAGTGGATTGCACGGCCACCCTACTGGAAGATGGCAGGATGGTTTTTGGCATTCCTGCCCCCCCTACTGACTTTGAGCTAGCCTTTGCCGACGATTGCGACGATGTCGACGTAGACGTCTTCCTCGGTGAGTCCGCCGCGGTTGCCCCTATCGAACCGTCGCTCGCGGTAGGCCAGCTCATTTCAGCTCGCTCGCTACTCCAAGTTCACCGGACTCAAATGAAGCGCTCCCGCTTCAAATCGCTGGCGGCTGACGCTCAGGCGGACTTCCTTACCTCCGTTGACCCGGAATCCCGTCTTGCCTCTATTACCGCCCAACCGCTGGTCATCTCCCGTACACTACATGAGATTACTACGGCAACTACTCGTATACTTGAAGAACACGCCGTCCTTCGGGCTTACAGCGCATTCCCTGCTTCAACGCATACCTCGTCGCGTCAATTTGCTCCACGCATCAAGATTGACTTCCCGGACAACAGCACCAATGCGGCAGGCATTCTTGCTCACATTTATCCCTCTAGACCGGCCCGCGACCTCGCCCAAGCTTATGCCTCAGTAGATCTCTTCTTCCGTACCCATGCGGCTCTGATCTACAACGACCCGTTCAAGGTTGCTGCAGTCACCGGCGTCAGAACACCGGACTGCCTTCCCTTTTCGGAATTTCTTCTATGGTCTGACGACGTCCTCCATGCTCTCTGTAGCACAGAAATTCCTGAAGCCTTCTCTGGCGGCCTGCCTCCCCACGTAGAGGCTTCTATTTTACTCATTCGCTCACCGTCAGACGACGATATGGCCTCCGATGAGGGGTCCCACTCCGATGCCATTCACGCTCTCTAATTCTCCTTGGACACTCACAGGCATTTCCGTCAACATTAACGGACTCAACTCGCCTTCCCAGTATCTTTTTTCCCAACTTTTTTCAACGTTTTCAGTGGTTGCCTTCAAAGAGACTAAATTCTGCTCTTGGGACACTGTCAAGCGCACTAATTATTTTATCCTTTCAACCGACTCTAAGGCGGCCACGTTCTGGTCTCACAATGCGGACTCTGACTTCAGTGCTTCCCGAGGTCACGATGGCGTCGGCCTCGTATTCCGTGGGGACCACCCTTTCGATTCTCTGTTGGATGTCACGAACCATTACATGGCAGCGACAGCGGAATCTTCTCAGCGCTATCTGGTTATCGAAGCAACTATTGCCTCCCTACGACTCTTTTTTCATGTCGTCTACGCGCCGGTTTCGGGCGAAGCACGACGATCGTTTCTCGACCGACTACCCGATGATTTTCCCAGCGGCTGCCATCATTTGGCACTGGGTGATTTCAATATTCCGGTCGATCCCACTCTCGATGAGCGGTCTCCGACTCGCACCTCCACGGGCCGTGACGAACTGTTGGCATGGCAGACACGCCTTAGGGTTATTGATGCGTGGCGGTCGACTCATCCGTCATGTCGAGAGTTCACTGGTCCCGGGCGCCGAAATAGACTCGACTACGGCTTTGTCTCGTCCGAGATTCTGGAGGACTACCTCGTCTCTATTTATCACGTCACTGATACTATTTACCACCACGCGGATCATCTTCCTGTGGCATTTACTCTTCAGTCACCCCACCACCCTCAAAGGTCTAAGCTCCCCTGGAAATGCCCGACATGGTTGCTTCGGCATCCTGTGGTTACCTCTGTCCTCAAGTGCACCCTTGAGTCGATGTGTAGCCGACTTCGGACAGGACCAAATACAAATGTTGGGGCCGTCCTTGACGAACACAAACGCGCAGACGCCATTTTCCTCCGCACTATGTTCCACGAACTCAAGAATGCTGACAATGCAGAAGATATAGCCCTCACACGAGCGGTTCATGCTGCCTCCTTGATTGACGCCTCCGACGGTTCGGATATTTTGGCGAATTCCCTCCGTCGCGCACACGATGCACTCAAGGCTCATCGAGAAAGTATTGCAGCTCGTTGTGCGGCAAAGAAATTTGATCGGGATGTCAGTGAAGGCGAGTCAGGCTCCTCCTACTTCTTTCGGCCACCAACAACCTTGGATATGCGGGTTTCCATCCCCAGCGCCCTGCGAGATGACGGTTCCAGAACGACAGACCCCGATGAAATGGCTGAATTACACAGGAAGTATTGGAGTACGATTTACCGTAGCCCCTCCAATGATATTCTTCCAACGCTATCCGTATCTCCCTTTCAGCCTCTGGAGCTCCTTCGACTTCTCCAATACACTACCTCCTCCATTCCTGTTACTACACGAATCCAGGACGATGCACCGAAGAAGGCGAACGACTTCTATTGGGCCATTAGGACGTCTCCAAACGGTAGATCCAGCGGCCTTGATGGTTTGCCTATTGAATATTACAAACTCTCGCCGCACCGGTGGGCCCAAGTTTTCGAACTGGTTTACGCTAATCAGCTTCATCGGGGACGCATGACCAAATTTCAACGCCGTGCCTCGATCTCGCTCCTCTACAAGAAAGGGGACCGCAGCGATCCGAGTAACTACAGGCCTATCACATTGCTCAATCATGATGCCAAACTGGGACCGAAAATTTTGGCTCATCGCCTGCGCGACGTACTCCCCCATATTTTACACGACGACCAAACAGGGTTCGTCTCCGGCCGTTCAATACGCCACTCACTGTTACGGTTCCAGGATCTACAACAATTATGTTCTTCTCTAGGTCGGTCGCGTGCGGGCGCCATCCTTCTAGATTTCGCCAAGGCCTTCGACAGTGTGCTCTGGCCAGCACTTTCCATTGTACTTCGGCACATGGGGTTCGGTCGCCACTTTCTAAATACCGTCAAGACATTTTATTCTGGCACACTGGTCACGGTACTGGTCAATGGTCGATCTAGTCGTTTTTTCGAGCTCGGCTGCGGGGTCCGCCAGGGTGATCCCTTGTCGCCGGCTCTGTTTGTTCTGTTTATAGAACCTATGCTTAATTACTTACGCGCCACTACTGGGGACCTTGGGATTTCCGTCCCAACTGACCCGACTCCCCACCACTTGCTCGCGTTCGCCGATGACTGTACTGGCATCCTGGATGATCTCACGAACGTTCCCCGCTTTATGCGGGCCGTCCAAAACTATGCAGACGCAGCTGGTCTGCAACTCAATGTATCCAAGACAGTTATCCTACCATTCACGTCTTGTGATGTTACCCTTCGTGGGCATCTCGAAGGTCTCGGTTACACCGTTGTCGACGACACGGCCTCCACTACCTTGCTCGGTGTGTCCCAGAGTCCATGTCTTCCGGTTAGCCGTCGTTATGATCGCTTAATTCCTCTTATGGTCACCCGCTGCCAATTGTGGCGGTACCGTACCCGTACTCTCAGAGGAAGGGCCGTAATTTTAAGGACTATCGTCCTTCTTTTACTATGGTACACGGCGGCCGTCACTCCACTGCCATCTTCCATCGCCTCTCAGGTTATTACCCTCTGTAAAACCTTCCTGTTTAAAAAGGCGATTTCATCATCCGATTCGGTGCGTGGCCAACTTGCTGAGCCCTGGCTTTACTGGCCAACTTCAAAAGGGGGGCTTGGTCTCCCGAACGTGACCTCCTTTGCCAAGACCCTCCAGCATTGTTCCCTACGCGATGCAATCTCTGCTGCTGGGCACCCATCTCAGATATCTCGATGGCATGCACCAGGTTTATCTTTATTTTCCTCGGTCTTATCTTCTGCAGGTTCAGGATTCGACATCCTTTACAGCCCAATTCCCCAGTCTCTTATACCGCCGCCACGATGGGCTGGGTTGGGTCGCTTCTGGTATACCACTCTACAAACCTGGCAACGTTTACGGGACTCATCTCACAATACAACGGATTCCTCTCGGTACGAGATCGATGCACCTCTCTGGAGAAATTTTCGGTTCCGAGTTGGTACTTTAAGGCGCCTGTTTGAAGACTCATCGTCGCTGGTTCTTTACCTCAGAGATATAAGATACGTTCGTCTTCGGGATTTTCTAGCCCGTCATGGCCGCCTGCCTTCTCGCCAACTCTGCCTCGAACTCTTGGCGGGTATCGACTTCGCCAGTCCCAGTCTCCGTTCGTTGGCGGCATCCAATTTTATGGCGAAACTTGAGTCCTGGGGTCTCACCTCCCAAACCGTTCTACTAGGTCCCTCTCTGCCTCCTCTTCTTGGTAGTGCTTTACATGGCTGGACATTTCAAGGGGTTCGGTTCACGCGACTTAATAATCGCCGCCTCAATCGTATGCTCCATGACCTGCCCCCTATTCACCGTTGGCCGCACTCCGCTAATGGACTTGTGGTGGCTCCCAATTGGGCGGCGCTGTGGAAGCTTGAACTCTCGCTTGACCGATTCGTTCTTCCTATCCTGGCAGACCTCAAATATCGGCTCCAGCACAATGCCCTCGGTGTCCGCAGAAAGCATGCCTATCACATTACGGACATCACCTGCCCTCATGGGTGTGCTGATGTTGAAAGTACAAAACACTTGTTTTGGGATTGCAAGATTGCGCAGACTGTCTGGTCGACAGTCTTGACGACAATCGCACCTTTCGTCTCAGAAGACATCGGATGGTCTCAGATTCTATATCTACAAGACCTTCACTTCACCGACGACGCCCTCCGGTTTTACACTCACCACAACTTAGTGGTGGCCTTTAACGTCTTCCGCTGTGCGGTTTTATACCCACTGTGGTTGCATCGGAACGACCGAATTTTCCAGGGCGTAGCATCTTCGGCGCTTACTCCGCTTAGTCGGGCCTCGGCCTACATTAAGGTTACCTTGGCCAGAATCGCGTCAGTTTCCTGGGACAACTCCCGCCTCGCCACTCTGTGCCGCTCCCTCCTCTCGTCGGTGTGAGGGATAAAGGGTTGGTCTCGGCTTTCCTCGCTGGGCTAGATATCTATACTACTCTGCTAACGCCCAAGATTCACCACATCATCTGTCAGCTGGGTCTTTCTTTAGCCAATCGAAGATATCTCGCACCATCGCTCTCAAGCGACAGGGTATCTTGTGGCTTACGTGACATTGGTTCCGCTAATCTCGGCTCCTGTGGCTCCTCGCTTTTCGTCCCCTCTTCACTCGACGCCGAGATCCTGCTTTCCGCCTCGGCAGACTGCTCCTTGTCGGCTTCTGCTTCAGCACCAATTAATCCCTAACGATCAACGTGGTCGCGTCATGGGTAGATCGAATCGGAGCCTCCATGGTACCCATATGGCACACCATGGACCCAACCGATAATCCGTCCTCAGCGCCCACGCCTCCCGTTAAGGGCTAATTAATAGTGCCGTCCCATCAGCCGACTTTATCACTGTCTTCGCACGGATTGATTTAACTTCTCCAAGCCCTTCTTGCTGCCAATCGAAGATATCTCGCACCATCGCTCTCAAGCGACAGGGTATCTTGTGGCTCACGTGACATTGGTTCCGCTAATCTCGGCTCCTGTGGCTCCTCGCTTTTCGTCCTCTCTTCACTCGACGCCGAGATCCTGCTTTCCGCCTCGGCAGACTGCTCTTTGTCGGCTTCTGTTTCAACACCAATCAATCCCTAACGATCAACGTGGTCGCGTCATGGGTAGATCGAATCGGAGCCTCCATGGTACCCATATGGCACACCATGGACCCAACCGA
>NC_090617.1:4030565-4035566 GCF_004359215.1 Bremia lactucae
TTTAAATTGTACTCATTCCAATTGCCCGACTCGAAGAGCCAGAGCATTGTTATTTATTGTCACTACCTCCCTGTATCAGGATTGGGTAATTTACGCGCCTGCTGCCTTCCTTGGATGTGGTAGCCGTTTCTAAGGCTCCCTCTCCGGAATCAAACCCTAATTCCCCGTTACCCGTTAACGCCATGGTAGGCCCATATCCTACCATCCAAAGCTGATAGGGCAGAAACTCAATCGATCTATCGCGCAAAAGCACGATCCGCACAGTTATTAAGACTCAACACAATACCGGCTTATAGCAGGATCGGTTTTCAATCTAATAAATGCTACCCGTCCCTTGTGTAGTTGGGTATTAATGCATGTATTAGCTCTAGAATTACTACGGTTATCCAAGTAGTAAGGTACTATCGAGTGGACTATAACTGATATAATGAGCCATTCGCAGTTTCACAGTACAAAATTGTTTATACTTAGACATGCATGGCTTAATCTTTGAGACAAGCGTATGACTACTGGCAGGATCAACCAGGTTTATATCTTCAATACGAAAGATGACGACAAGTCGCCCCTAGCACATAATATTAACATAGAGTCAAGCCACAAATAGCTACGAACCGTCGAAATATTCAACAGTCACAAAGCCACTCGTTACCTTTCTCGAAGTCATTATTAATTAGCTCGTCCTCGGCAAAAAACTACAACTCAATGAGAAGCTGCAAATAATTGTTAGCGGCCAAAGAACTTGGTAGTCGCAAATTGCCCGCTGCCTTTCATAGCGTCTATTGTAGATTGCAATAAAAAAAGCTGTAAGCAGTTGTTAACAACCGAATCATTCGAATATTATTAATTATTCGCTACTAATATCACAGTTTATATTAAATTTACAACTGAAAAGGGCTGCTTCCTATCTTAAACTTCTATAAAAAAGTCGCAAACAAGTAGCTGCCTTCCTCTATGCCAATCTTTAAATAACAAATGAGAAACGCTGCATCTTATTCTTAACTCCAGAAAACGGTAGTCGCAAAACAAGTCGCTGTATTTCCCTACGTTGATCCTTAAATAACAAATGAGAAGGCTGCTTTATATTCTTAACTTCAGAAGTCGCAAATAAGTCGCCACCTTACTCATTACCGTTTTCTAAATTACAACGGAGGGAGGCTGTTTCTTATTTTGACTCCAGAACTACTGCAGTCAAGAACAAGTCACTACCATCCTGAATACCTCTTCCTAATTAACAACTCAGAATGAATGTTTCTTATTATTAATTCTAGTACTTCCGCAGCCGCAAACTAGTAACTATCTTTCTTAACGCAGCTAATTAAAAACAGTAGAGGTAGGCCATTTCTTATTTTTGACTCCAGAACAACTGCAGTCGCTAATACGTCAAAACCAAACTCAATATCACCTTCTAAATAACAACTTGGAACGAATATTTCCTATTATTTATTTCAGAACTACTGCGGTCGCAAACAAGTCACTATCTTTCCTAATGCAGCTAATAAAAAACTGCAGAGGAAGGCCGTTTCTTATTTTTGACTCCAGAACTACTGCAGTCGCGAACAAGTCACTACCAACCTCAATACCACTTCCTAATTAACAACTCAGAATGAATGTTTCCTGTTTTAATTACCAGTACATTCGCAACCGCAAACTAGTAACTTTCTTTCTTAACGCATTTAATCAAAAAGGCAGTAGAGGCAGTCCGTTTCTTATTTTTGACTGCATAGCTACTGCAGTCGCGAACAAGTCACTACTATTCTCAATACTGCTTTCAAATTAACAACTGAAAATGAATGTTTCTTATTATTAATTCCAGTACTTCCGCAGCCGTAAATAAATAACTATCTTTCTTAACGCAGCCAATCAAAAAAGGCAGTAGAGTTATGCCATTTCTTATTTTTGACTTCAGAACTACTGCAGTCACGAACAAGTCACTACCATCCTCAATACCACTTTCAAATTAACAGCTCTGAATGAATGTTTCTTATTATTAATTTTAGTACTACCGCAGTCGCAAACAAGTTACTGTCTGTCTTAATGCAGCTAATAAAAAATGGCATTAGAGGTAGGCCGTTTCTTATTTTTGACTCCAGAACTACTGCAGTCTTGAACAAGCCACTACCATCCTCAATACCACTTTCTAATTAACAACTCAAAATGAATGTTTCTTAATATTAATTTCAGTACTGTCGCAGCCGCAAATAAGTAACTATATTTTTAACGAAGCTAATCAAAAAAGCAGTAGAGGTAGGCCGTTTCTCACTCTTGACTCCAGAACTACTGCAGTTGCGAATAAGTCACAGCCATCCTCAATATCGCTTTCAAATCAACAACTCAGAATGATTGTTTCTTATTATAAATTTCAGCACTGCCGCGGCCGCAAACAAGTAACTATCTTTCTTCACGAAGCTAATAAAAAAGCAGTAGAGGTAGGCCGTTTCTCACTCTTGACTCCAGAACTACTGCAGTGGCGAACAAGTCACTACCATTCTCAATACCACTTCCTAATTACCAACTCAGAACGAATGTTTCTTTCAATTAATTCCAGAACAACCATCTTTCTTGACGCAGCTAATAAAAAAAACAGCTGAGGAAAGCCATTTCTTATTTTTGACTCCAGAACTACTGCAGTCGCGAACAAGTCACTACCATCCTCAATATCGCTTTCAAATTAACAACTCAGAATGATTATTTCTTATTATTAATTTCAGCACTACCGCAGCCGCAAACAAGTAACTATCTGTCTTAACGCAGCTAATTCAAAAAGCAGTAGAGGTAGGCCGTTTCATATTTTTGACCCCAGAACTACTGCAGTCGCAAATTAGTCGCAGCCATCCTCGGTACCACTTCCTAATCAACAACTCAGAACGAATGTTTCTTTATTAATTCCAGGACTACTAACTTTCTTAACGCAGCTAATAAAAAAAACAGCTGAGGTAGGCCGTTTCTTATTTTGACTCCAGAACTATTGCAGTCAAGAACAAGTCACTACCATCCTGAATACCACTTCCTAATTAACAACTTAGAATGAATGTTTCTTAAATTTAATTCCAGTACTACGGCAGCCGCAAACAAGTAACTATCTTCCTTAACGCAGCTAATTAAAAATTAGTAGAGGTAGGCTGTAGGCGGGCACGTCGTAATGCGGCCACGCTCTACTTAAGCACACACCCTAGCACAGCGAGGAAGCGGTTTGCACCTGCTTCCAATGCGTGCAGTGAGGTAGTTGTGGTGGGCGCGCAAGCGTCCTCACACCAACACACTGAGAACTTTGGTAAAGTGTCGTCACGGAAGCGGTTATCCGTCTCCTCGTGCGCACTTACCAAGTAGGTAATAAATTTCAGAGACTGATTTATTTTTAATAGAATTAGATACAAATATCTATTGTTACCAATTAAAATGTCATCTCTATAGATATCAATTAATATGTATTGCGAGTGTATCTTTATAGATACCTCGCGTAACGGATGACGCTGGGCGTCATCCTTCCTAATGTGAATGCATTCATGTGCATCACATCCACAAGGGTTGGTCACAAATGTGCACCACACCCGATTGTTGGGTCTGATTACTATTATTTAGTAATTGACCATTCTTTTAAGTACCAAATGTACTTAATGGGGACTGTGTAATATTAGGGCAACTTTAGCCCGTTACACCATCTTCCTCTTTAAGAACGAATTTACATTTTTAAATTCGACAAAGAGGAGAGAGGAACTGCGAGCAGCTTTACGCGCCGCTAGTTCACTCGATCACTCTCGCGCACGTGTTTCCATACACGGCGCCCAAGATGCCACCTAAAAGGGGCCACGTTGGTGGGTCGTCTGCGAAGACGCCCACACAACCTCGCACTAAGCGCACGCGCCGCGTTAATTTGCCGGCTGCGTCTAATGCCTTAGTCGGAACGCAGACAGCCACTGCGGCTGTCGCGTTAACAGGGCTAAAGGATCCATCCCACTTTAACAGTGAGGATGTTGATCCGTCGCTCATTGTCGACTACAATGAGTCGACACCGTTGCCGTCACCTCATAGTAGTGATGCGGACAACGAGCTCATGAGGAGTGATGATGCGGACAACGAGCTCATGAGGAGTGATGATGCGGCATTATTTACCATCCAAATGTCTCTCATGGCTCACAACATGGAGACAGCATCGTTTACGAATGCTGTCCCATCGACAGGTAATGAGAGCGCTGCCCGTAAAGGCGCAGCTGCTTCTCCGTTGGGTATTACCACAACGCCTTATGCTCAGACCATACTTCATAATGGTTCTGACAAAGAGGATTCGGAGCCTAAAGCTCCGTCGACGACACGTGAACTTGCTCAGTCGGTATCACAAGCCAGTCGTTAAGAACGCGGCTATGTGACGGGTGGCATTCCAAAGATGCCCCCTCCATCTAAATGGCCTCGTTTAGACGGGCCAAGAGCGTCGCTCCTAGAGCGCGCTCTTGTAGACGCACATAAAAATTATGGCGTCTTTCAATCATGGAAGGCTCAGGGAAAATCGCTTGGGCGTATTTTCCCGATCCCGGTCGTGTTGCGTTCAAATGAAACGCCCGACCAATACGAGGCGGAATTTCTGCGCCGCATTCAACCACATTCCGATGTGATGAAACAGCGGTCGCAGCGAATTAATTTCGCCCGTTTGCGTGTGAAAGAAATCATGGGTGGTACTGTACCCCCTGTTTCTTCTCACTACGCTACTTCTGCTAGTCCATTTGAGACTAGCAAAGACGCCTCAGCTGGTGCTCCTTTTCATAGGCAGCAACCAAGCCGGGCACACAAATACGTAGGGTATCGATCAGTTCCCAAGAGTCAAAACTCTTCAGGTAACCTTTCCATTGGACGAGGATCTGGTACCCTTGCGTCACGGAGCGGTGGGCAAGCAACCTTCCAACAAGAAAGCGTTGATTCCCACCCGCATCCATCAGTGCAGGTGGCGCCCGATAGGAGCGGCAATCTCGCCCACCTAATCGCGGCTGCCTTACCTTCGTCCGTTCAGTC
>NC_090617.1:4035780-4043971 GCF_004359215.1 Bremia lactucae
TTTAAATTGTACTCATTCCAATTGCCCGACTCGAAGAGCCAGAGCATTGTTATTTATTGTCACTACCTCCCTGTATCAGGATTGGGTAATTTACGCGCCTGCTGCCTTCCTTGGATGTGGTAGCCGTTTCTAAGGCTCCCTCTCCGGAATCAAACCCTAATTCCCCGTTACCCGTTAACGCCATGGTAGGCCCATATCCTACCATCCAAAGCTGATAGGGCAGAAACTCAATCGATCTATCGCGCAAAAGCACGATCCGCACAGTTATTAAGACTCAACACAATACCGGCTTATAGCAGGATCGGTTTTCAATCTAATAAATGCTACCCGTCCCTTGTGTAGTTGGGTATTAATGCATGTATTAGCTCTAGAATTACTACGGTTATCCAAGTAGTAAGGTACTATCGAGTGGACTATAACTGATATAATGAGCCATTCGCAGTTTCACAGTACAAAATTGTTTATACTTAGACATGCATGGCTTAATCTTTGAGACAAGCGTATGACTACTGGCAGGATCAACCAGGTTTATATCTTCAATACGTAAGATGACGACAAGTCGCCCCTAGCACATAATATTAACATAGAGTCAAGCCACAAATAGCTACGAACCGTCGAAATATTCAACAGACACAAAGCCACTCGTTACCTTTCTCCAAGTCATTATTAATTAGCTCGTCCTCGGCAAAAAACTACAACTCAATGAGAAGCTGCAAATAATTGTTAACAGCCAAAGAACTTGGTAGTCGCAAATTACCCGCTGCCTTTCATAGCGTCTATTGTAGATTGCAATCAAAAAAAGCTGTAAGCAGTTGTTAACAACCGAATCATTCGAATGTTATTAATTATCCGCTACTAATATCACAGTTTATATTAAATTAACAACGGAGAAGGGCTGCTTCCTATCTTAAACTCCTGAAAACAAGAGTCGCAAACAAGTAGCTACCTTTCTCTATGCCAATCTTTAAATAACAACTGAGAAACGCTGCACCTTATTCTTAACTCCAGAAAACGGGAGTCGCAAACAAGTCGCTGTATTTCTCTACGTTGATCCTTAAATAACAAATGAGAAGGCTGCTTTATATTCTTAACTTCAGAAGTCGCAAATAAGTTGCCACCTTACTCATTACCGCTTTCTAAATAACAACGGAGGGAGGCTTATTTTTGACTCCAGAACTACTGCAGTCGCAAACAAGTCACTACCATCCTCGTTACCGCTTTCGAAATAACAACTCAGAATAAATGTTTCTTACTTTTAACTACAGATATTTTGCAGTCGCAAACAAGTCACTATCTTTCTTAACGCAGTCATTAAAAAAACAGCAGAGGTAGGCCGTTTCTTATTCTTGACTCCAGAAGGCCGTTTATTATTTAAATAATCACTACCATTCCTAACGTCGCTATTCAGGAAACAACTGAGAAAAGCAATTTCTTATCATAACTTCAGAAATCCGAAGTCTAAACAAGTCACTGCCTTACTCAGTGCCACTATTTAAAAACAACTACGAAAAGTCGTTTCTTATTTTTGACCACAAAATAACTGCAGTAGCAAAAAAATAACTACCATTCCGAACGCCTATTAGAAACAACACAGAAAGAAGTTTCTTATATAACTTCAGAAAATCCGAAGCAAACAAGAAACTACCTTACTCAACGCAACTAATCAAAAACACTAAGAAAAGCCGTTTCTTATTTTTGACTCCAAAACAACTGCAGTCACAACAAGTAACTACCATCCTCAAACGCTTCTAATTAACAACACAGAACGAATGTTTCTTATTATTAATTCAGAACTACTGCGATAGCAAACAAGAAACTATCTTCCTTAACGCAGCTAATCAAAAACAGTAGAGGTAGGCCGTTTCTCACTCTTGACTCCAGAACTACTGCAGTCGCGAACAAGTCACTACCATCCTCAATACCACTTTCTAATTAACAACCCAGAACAAATGTTTCCTATTATTGATTCCAGTTCAAACGCAGCCGCAAACAAGTAACTATCTTTCTTTACGAAGCTAATCAAAAAAGCAATAGAGGTAGGCCGTTTCTCACTCTTGACTCCAGAACTACTGCAGTCGCGAAAAAGTCACTACCATCCTTAATACCGCTTTCAAACTAACAACTCAGAATGAATGTTTCTTAATATTAATTACAGTACTACCGCACCCGCAAACAAGTAACTATGTTTCTTAACGCAGCTAATAAAAAAGGCAGTAGTGGTAGGCCGTTTCTTATTATTGACTCCAGAACTACTGCAGTCGTGAACAAGTCACTACCATTCTCTATACCACTTCCTAATTAACAACTCAGAACGAATGTTTCTTTTTATTAATTCCAGAACTACTATCTTTCTTAACGCAGCTAATACAAAAACAGCTGAGGTTGGCCGTTTCTTAATTTTGACTCCAGAACAACTGCAGTCGTGAATAGGTTACTGCCATCCTATATACCACTTCCTAAATGACAGATCAGAACGAATGTTTCTTTTTATTTATTCGAGAACTACTATCTTTCTTAACGCAGCTAATAAAAAACAGCAGAGGTAGGCCGTTTCTTTATTTTGACTCCTGATTTACTGCAGTCGCGAGCAAGTGACTACTATTCTCAATACCGCTTTCAAATTAACAACTCAGAACGAATGTTTCTTATAATTAATTCCAGCACTTTCGCAGCCGCAAACAAAAAATTGTAAACGTTCCTACCTTTAAGCGTCGTAATTCTATCACAAATCCTAAACTTTGCAAGGATAAAGTTTAGGATTTGTGATAGAATTACGACGCTTAAAGGTAGGATCCTTAACGCAGCTAATCAAAAAGGAAGCAGAGGTAGGTCGTTTCTCGTTTTTTGACTCCATAACAACTGCAGTCGCGAAAAAGTCACTACCATCCTCAATACCGCTTTCAAATTAACAATTCAGAATGAATGTTTCTTAATATTAATTTCAGTATTACCGCAGCCGCAAACAAGTAACTATGTTTCTTAACGCAGCTAGTAAAAAAGGCAGTAGAGGTAGGCCGTTTCTTATTTTTGACTCCATAACAACTGCAGTCGCGAACAAGTTACTACTATTCTCAATACCGCTTTCAAATTAAAAACTAGTACTTCCGCAGCCGCAAGCAAGTAATTATCTTTCTTAACGCAGCTAATCAAAAAGTAAGTAGAGACAGGCCGTTTCTTTTTTTTTGACTTCAGAACTACTTCAGACGCGAACGAGTCACTACCATCCTCAATACCGCTTTCGAATTAACAACTCAGAATGAATGTTTATTATTAATTCCAGTACTTCCGCAGCCGCAAACAAGTAAATATCTTTCTGATTACACAGCGTGTAGTAATAGTCTACCATAGTATAGTTCCTGCATTTCCCATACAATAGTCTTTTTAATATGAAATATAAACGAAATAAGAATAAAAAAAATGTTTTATCTTTTCATAAATTACGTTGTAAACAATTTCTCATTCGCATAAATACTGTATTTTACACATTAAGTATGATTTAAGTGGAAATGCGTCATTTATCGCTATATTACGTCAAAATAGGGCTATTTTTCGTACATTTTCGCCCTGCTTTGTAAGGCTTTTGTAAGCTCACCCGTATAACTTTCCATCGACATGGGTGGTACTAAAACACGTTAGAAATGCTAAGGTAGTTCGCTCGACGCTTTGTGGTTGCTGAGAAAGATTGTTTAAGTGGTAAATTCTGCATTTCAACAAAAATTTGGTGGCGTAAAATAAGAAATTTAAAATCTCGCCTGCAGACAGTAATTTTGACTTTCTTGTAAGCAAGGTATCTGAATAAAAGGTGTATTTTAATACGTTCTACAATAATGCATCGAGTGTCCGACGCCCAGTTTAGTGTTTTCGCGGAGATAAATTCCTATATATTACGAAAATTATCATTAATGCCGTATTTTTTTTACTTTCTTGTATGCAAGGCATTGATGTGAAATCTTGTATTTTGATGCATTCTACAACAATGTATAGCGAGGTCGGATCGCAGTTCGGCGTTTTCGCGATGTTATAAGCCGATAATTGACAAAATGTGTCGGCGATTCGGTGAAATGGAACCAAATTTCGCACATGTTCGTACCGCTTCGTGAGGCTTTTGTAGGGTCACCCGAAGTTTCCCTCGACTTAGGTGGTACTAAACCACGTTAGGAATGCTAAGGTAGTTTGCTCAACCCCTTGTGGTTGCTGATATATATTGAGTTGAGTGGTGAATTTTTGCATTTTCGGCCGATTTTGGCCGGCCTTCACAATATAAAATGGGATTTGTCGTGTGTAGGCCGTATTTTTGACATTCTTGTAGACAATGTATCTTCGATAAAGGTGTATTTTGATTTGCGTTCTAAAACAATGGTTCCTCTTAAATTCCTTAACTCATTTTGCGTATTCAAATTCCCATACAAACAGTACGTATTTAATCTCCACAATAATTTTGCCTGTTTAAATTCCAGTACTAATTGTGTCTATTTAAATTTATCCTGTTGAAATCTCCATACTAATTTTGCCTATTTAAATTTCCATACTAATGTTGCCTGTTAAAATCTCCATACAAATTTGTGAATTTAATTTCCGATACTAATTTTGCCTGTTTGAATTGCCAAGCCGTGAGGCCTGTGCCTTGGAGGTTAACGGCAGCAGCTTAAGTCACGGGTCGCTCCATGGATGGTTCGAAGAAGGGCAGAAATTTTGACCAGAGTTTGCGGAAATACGGGCAGTCCCAAAATAAATGGTATGGCGTTTCGCTGACTGGACAACCACGGACACAAAGAACATGAATGGGGCGCCGACCATACTTGCTCGGGTGTTGAGGGCGTTGTATTGGAGCCGGAACTTAAGGTCACCTAAGATAGGGAGAACGTCACGATCTAGCGCTTGTTCCCGTCTCCAAATGCCTGCCAAATTGGGTTCCGAAGGGACTTTGAGAGCAGTGTGAGGCATGATTGGAATGGGAGGAGGCGTGTATAGTGAACGATGGAAATCACTATTTTGCATGGCTGTGACGGGTAGTCCCCGAAAGCGCCAACCGTGAAGAGCTGAGGTAATCGAGGGGGTGGCAAAGGACCGAAAATTACAGGAGCAGAGAGGTCGGTCGACTGGGCGATCTTGGTGACGAAATGGGAGACCGCGAGCGTTCGATGCCGAGGTGATGAGAACATTGTATGGGATCGGATAGATCGACAAATTGTTAGAGAGGAAAGAGTGCCATGACGGTCAACAAAGTTCCGAAGGCGGATATAGCCCAAATCCCGGAAGGTGTGACATAGCTGCGAAGATTGAGCCAATCTCCGTCGCAAGATACCGACCCGGAAGAGATAGTTGTTCCAAATCGGTGCATCCGTGAGGTGAGTCGAAAGGATAGTCGTGTTGCATGATGATTCTCGGAGACGTTGTCAGGCCTGGAGAGCTCCGTACCAGAACGAGCCGAGGACTGCCCAGGATCGTGGTGGGAGAGAGCACGTCGGCATGATGGCGTATAGGACGTCGAAGACAAGGCTATTGCATTGCTCATCAGCCAAGCTGCAGCTTCAAACCAGAACGGCAGAGACATGTGACAGTTTGCGAACCTCACGATGTCACGGCTGGAGCAGTGGTGCATGGCGGACGAGAACACCGAAACTGAGGGGAGACCGAGACCCTTGTTGGTCGTGGACCACGTTATCCATTTGAAATCATCGGGGCACGGGCATGTCCCATGGTGTCAAGAGGAAGGTTGAATAGGAAAACCTTGATCAGCCTGTCGACGAGCTTGGCGAAGTCTGGTCTCACCGGCGTCACCGCTGCGGCGTACCAGAGAAGCGGCAGGATAAAAGTCATCACGATAAATGCGTGACCATGGATAGTGCGAGTCCGATATCTCCAGAGAACGCAACGGGCAACTTTTTTGGGAGCAATGGATCAAGGCGGTGGGATAGCGTCATCGTGGGACTCTGGGAGATACCGAGGAGACTGGCCGTGCCAGAATTTGGAGTGCAACTGAAACCAGCCATTTGGAGGGTGGACCGGTCTGTGGGGTTAAAGACTGAAATGGAAGCACCACCGTCTTGTCCAGGTTAAGACGAGTCCCGCGGCGTTGGCGTAGTCATTCACCGCACCGACGAAGGTTGGAGTCGACCGTAAGTCTCGTAGAAGACCGGTGCAATTGTCCGCGAATGCAAGAAGATGGTGGGGGCAGACTCACCGGGAATTGTAACACCTAAGTGTCCGGTGGTGGCTCTGAAGAAATTCAGCATTGGTTCGATGAAGAGGATGAAGAGTGCAGGGAGAGAGGGTTCCCTTGCTGGACACCGCATTCGAGTTCGAAGTTTGCGCTCTTTAACCCGTTGACTATGACGCTCACGAGTGTGCCGTGGAAGAATGTGCGGACTGACCCGCGGAAGTTCGCCCCAAACCCGATGTGACGGAGGACATGGTCAAGAGCTGTCCAGAGAACGCTGTCAAAGGCCTTTGCAAAGTCTAGCAGGACTGCCCCTGCCGCGGGTAGCCGAAGTGTATTTCAGGCCGCCTGAAGGTCCTGAAACCGCAGGAGGGCATTTCGAATTGAGCGGCCAGGGACGAATCCAGTTTGGTCGACGTGAACTATTTTGGGTAGTGCAGTGCCAATGCGTACAGCAAGGATCTTTGGACCGAATTTTGCGTCGTGATGTAGCAGCGTGATAGGCCGGTAGTTCTTTAAGCCAAATTAGACAACTTTTGTATAGGAAATTAAAAAGAAATTAGTATTATATATGAAATACATAAGTGTGAGATAGAATATTACATGTACATGTTAATGTTAATGTATTGCATGTGAGCTAGGTAAAGAAGCGTGGCAGAATCGAAAGATTCTAAGTGTCATTGCTACTAAAACCGAGCCAAATTTGACCATTTTGGTATGGGCATTTGAAAAGGGTATTTGTATTAATAAAACGCATAAGGATAGAATATGTGTATTGGTATATATGTGTTATGTATAGGAGTGAGCTGAGTGAGAAGGCATGATAAAAGATTCTAAGATTCTAAGTACCATTGCTGTTAAAATCCGAGCGAAATTCGACAGCTCCAGCATAGGAAATTAAATAGAGACATTTGTATTATAAATGAAATTCATAAGCATGAGATATATCAATACATGTTAATGTTTGGCGTGTGAGCTAGGTATAGAAGCGTGGCAAAATCGAAAGATTCTAAGCGCCATAGCTAAAAAAGTCGAGCCAAATTATACAACTTTAGTATAGGAAATTAATATTGAGGCATTAGAATTATATATAAAATACATAAGCATGAGGTAGAGTAATACATGTAAATGTTATTGTATTGCATGTGAGCTAGGCAAAGAAGTGTGGCAGAATCGAAAAATTCTAAGGGCTATTGCTATTAATAGTCGAGCCAAATTTGATCATTTTAGTATGGGAATAAATAGAGACATTACTATTATAAATGAAAAACATAAGCATGAGATAGAATAATACATGTACATGTTAATGTATTGCATGTGAGCTAGACAAAGAAGCGTGGCAGAATCGAAAGATTCTAAGTGCCATTGCTATTAAAAGTCGAGCCAAATTAGACCATTTTAGGATAGGATATTTAATAGAGACATTTGTATTATAAATGAGATACATAAACATGAGATAGAATAATACATGTACATGTTTATGTATTGCGTTTGAGCTTGGCATAGAAGCTTAGCAGAATCGAAAGATTTTAAGCGCCATTGCCAAATTTGACCATTTTAGTATGGATTTTAAGGAGGATACGTTTGTACATACAATATATAAACGTAAGCATAGGATATATATATGTACGTTTATTGTATAGGAGTGAGCTGGGTGAAAGGGCATGGTTTAGAACTGAAAGATTCTAAGTGCCATTGCAATAAAAAACCGAGCCAAATTCGACCACTTTATTAGTATAGGAATTTCAAGAGGCGACATTAGAAATTTAAAAAGGCGGTATTAGTACAGACATTAAACATGCGATATTAGAACAGGAATTATACAGACGACATTAGTATAGGAGTGTAAACAGGCGACATTAGTATAGGAATTTAAGCAGAGGATATTAGTATAGGAATTAAAACAGGCGTCATTAGTGTCTATGCCGCATGACGCCAAAGCGTAGTACAGCATGTTAACATAAAATTATAGTGTACGTAAGCTAGGTGAAGAGTATGACTGAGGTAAAGAAGTTAATGGCTGTTGTAACC
>NC_090617.1:4046153-4133687 GCF_004359215.1 Bremia lactucae
TCCGCTGTCCGAGCACGAATGCCTCAAACTGCTCCAAGTGAGCAACATGTTGCTCAGAAGGACTACCCAGGAGCCTGACCAGGGCTTGTCCACCAAGTCCCTGCGCCATTAGCCCTGCCACCTCCCGATGATGTTCGGAGAGGTAGCGAAAATGAGCCCAATCAATGTTGAGGCTCATCCTCACGTACACACGCAGAGATGCGGGTCGTGGGAAGGATTTCAAGTGCTACCAAGTGTAGGCGGGCACGTCGTAATGCGGCCACACTCTACTTAAGCACACGCCCTAATACAGCGAGGAAGCGGTTAAACCTGCTTCTCTAGCGTGCAGTGAGGTAGTTGTGGTGGGCGCGCAAGCGACCTCACCCAACACACTAAGAACTCTGGTGAAGTGTCGTCACGGGAGCGGTAATCCGTCTCCTCGTGCGCACTTACCAAGTAGGTAGTAATTTTCAGACTGATTTATATTTAATAGAATTAAATATAAATACCTATTTTTACCAATTAAAATGATATCTCTATCGATATCATTTAATATGTATTGCGAGCGTATCTTTGTAGATACCTCGCGTAACTTATGACGCTGGGCGTCATCCCTCCTAATGTGAATGCACCCATGTGCATCACATCCACAAGGGGTGGTCACAAATGTGCACCACACCCGAGTGCTGGGTCTAATTACTATTATTTAGTAATTGACCATTGCCTTAAGTACCAAATGTACTTAATGGGGACTGTGTAACATTAGGGCATCTTTAGCCCGTTACACGTGACGACACTTAACTAAAGTACTTAATGCGTTGGGTGGGGTAGCTAACGCGCCACCACAACTACCTCACTGCACGCTAGAGAAGCTATCTAAACCGCTTCCTCGCTGTGCTAGGGTATGTATCTAAGTAGAGCGTGGCCGCATTACGACGTGCCCGCCTACAGCTACTGATCATGTGTCTTGAAGTGGCAGCAGTCATTAATAAGTCAAGGCTACCATTGACTTCCATCTCAAGTCTCTTATCTACAAAAATATTCGTTTAAATCTACCTCGCTAGTACCCAAAACGTCTTGTCAGATGCCGCTTGTTAATACGAAGACTGAAAACAGCTGTGTTGCGACTAGGGTATCTAGATGAGAAGTTGACTACATAGTTGCCAATGGTCAGCCTTTGTATTTTACGTGGAAAGTCAAACATGGCAAAATAACAAGAGTCAAACTCAAACTTCACTATGGTTTCCGTAAGAACAACAATTGAAAAAGAGCGGGTTACATTTGCCAAAGAGGCTTTTATGACCTATCCCTTGAGCTGCTGCAGCTTGAATTGTCAGATTAGCCGAAAATTGCATCCCGAGCGTAGACTCTGGTTTGCATTTATAAATAGATGCACTTAAATGCGGCGCGCGATGTTGCTGGTCATTTGGTCGGGAAGTATGGTCAGCTTCCGTTATACTAGAAGCGACGATGTCCGTTTATTTAGATTCTTTTCTCACTGGACAGATATTCAGGAGTTTTCGGGATTTGATAGTGGTCGTAGCGCTCAAAATATCATATTCGTGAAAAGTTTTTTTCACTGACCACCTGAGCACTCTTATTTATATTTGACATGATCTACAGCTGACGTTGTCGATTCTGAAAAGCACCAGCTGTCTGGATGTTCATTTCATATTGTTGCAGCGCTGCGTTTTGGATTACATTCAGAGGGAGGGATCACACCATAAGATAATTCTTTTGCATGTGACAACTAAAGGAGAGTAGTCTTAAATTTAATTTGAACACATCACGTTAGGCACTCTTTAAAACGCAGCTTCTATTAGAATGTGAGAGACACAGTCAGTCATACCTTAAAATTGTGCTGTACTGGAGGTCTTCAGCAGACATCACCTTGCGGATGGTTCTCATAGAAGCACTGAGCGCAAGCCTAAGCAAACGTTTCGCGACTTGCCGCGATGAGTTGATATTAATTGCACTTGAGACTTATTGTGCATTTTGTGAATGGCGCTGAAGATGAAATTTCGCGAAAGGGTAAACTTTATTTTTTTTAGTCTTTGACAATAATTCCCTTGATCCTGCATGACTCAGGCAATTAAAATGATAATTCATTTGACCTGAATTAAACACCAACTCACTTCCAGTCGTTGTAAGTTTTCTAAGCACAAGGTTAACTTCATGAGGAAATGATTTTATTAGAACTTTGGGCTGTATTAAAGCCAGGAAATTGTATCCATAGACCGCTGAGAGTCCAAGCAACCCAAATCCATACAGCTTACAAGACCATGTCAAATATATAGTAGTAATCGACTTTGTATCGAAAGCGGCAAAGCAATGTCCTTGAATTCTTTGGATCTACAACATTAGCGTCAACATTGCAGATATCACACCATCCACTTCTCCGTCCCATAGAAAAAATTCACCAGTGTTGTATCGTGCAATTTCTGATATAACGGAGCTCATCAGTAACGAACAACCGCCTCCGTCAGTTCGTTCCGCCTATTGGCGTTACAACCATCGACAAGTCCCGCTCATCTGCTAAACTGAATCATGTTTCTTGAATGAAAGCGTACGTTCCAAATGACGCGTGCCCAGCTTAGCTCGCCTAATGAGGGCCGCTGACGCCATAGATGAAAACGCTTTGTACGAAGCGGATACATTAGCTGCAATTATTAAAAAACATTTGTGATGCATGAGGAGGTCAGTAGAAAGTAAGAGAAGACCATGTTACTACAATTTTAAATTTGTAGGCTTAACGGGCCATGGCGCTTTTTGATGAAATACAAGTAAACAAGACGGTTTTACAGAGCAAAGGACATTTATCGTTCCTCGGCACAATATAAGTGAGGATAATCGCGCCATAGAAGCCAATCTCGATATAGATTTCAGGCTGGTTTTACTTTTGGAGCCTATGTTTTTTGAGCGCTTTTTGTAAATTGAAGGTTTATATAAAAAAATCTTCAAACGATGTCAATAATAGGCTGTCTTTAATGATGCCACCATTTGACAATAAATTAATAATGGATCTTCTGATCTCCCGATCTTTATTTATAGCGTCTTGTGTTTAAGACCTTTCAAATATAATGCCATCTATGCGCCATTTGTGCCCTGATCTCAACCATACATAAAATACGAATCATAATCATTTTTGACCTCTAAGAAGGCGCTCTAACGTACGTCGCTCGACAATAATTTATAATGTACATCACATTACTGTCTATACGTCGTTTCACAATGATTCGACGCTGAACATGACTGACGCATCCAAGCGGCACCACCAATGAAATTGCGCTTGAGTTTCAGTGGCAAGTCAGATGTGCTGAATACTCCTGCGAAAGAGCCCGTCTTTCACGTCGTTAGAGAGACATGTTTTGCGTGTCGAGGACAGATGAGTCCCATCACAGCAGCGTTTTATTTTCAAACGACACCTTCAAAGTCTAATATGGAAAGAAAGCCTTACTGATCCCTAAAACGTATCATGATGGCCGTTGCAAACCAAGACATACTAGTGGCTCAAGCATCTCGATCGTATCTTGACTGCCCTAGCGTTTCGTCTTCCAAAAGCCCTGCCTCAAATGATTCATCGCTTCCGATAGATGCCATTTGTAAACTGACCTTCGACAGCTCAACGTGATCCAGTAGGAAGCAAATCAATGCGTATTTACCACCGTGCGCCCAAGTCATTAGAGTTCCAGAGCCCCTTTGCTCCTCTTCAACTTGCAGTTGAGGATGAAGCGCAGCTTGAAGCCGTAGCACGAATGTTTGTTCACAATACAGTCGTTCAGTACGAAAAGTTTATCGACCAAGATCGTCGAAAAGTCGATAAAAATCAATGGAAGTGCGTCAAACATGAGCGAGACTTGCGCATCTTTCTCCAACGCCGCCGAAAGAATGTCGAGCGCCGCATGCGACGCCAGCAGCGCTTTCGTCAAATTCGACGTCGGAACTCGGACATCATTGATTTTTCCGACGTTGACACGTATAGTCCAAGCGTCATAGGTCGTGATAGCAGCTGCAGGAGCAGTGTCTCGAGCTTGTTCAGTCGACGTACAGGTAGCTTCATGAGCAACTGCAGCAACTCAACCAGTTCCGATAGCAGGTCCATGGGTTACAGTAGCGACTCTGACAATGCCGTCGGGCCATCCGGTATCGAACTGCCCGTATTGCAGCTCGTTGGCTCTGTACCCGGTTCGATGGATGATGCCATGTATGGAACTCTTGGCGCGACCATTAACGCAATGCGTGTAAATAGCGCTCACGAGTGTCAAAACATTACCGCTGGTGCAGTGCTCGCGACAATCACCACTCCCACCACAGCTGATCCGTTTCGTTCGTTAACAATAAAGTGGGTCGAGCATGGAGGACCAACGATCGACCATTATCGGTATCACCCACTACACTACCCCGTAACTCTTCCAGGAGCAGGGAACCGAGAAGACCTGGTCTTTCTGGAGGCTACGGGGACGACTACACTTGCTACTGGGGAACGTGTTGGATACCAACTGCGTCACTCGGTACACTTTTCTCAAACCCACATACGCCACAATGTCCGACGAGGAAACATGTCGACGTGTACCCTCTTTCGTGACGAAGACGCAACTAGTCAAAGTGGATCTGTAGAAGTCTTTGCACGTGCTTGCTTGAGTGGAGGAAATGCCGCGGTACGATCGACCATGACTCAAATGGCTGCCACTGGTGATGTGGTGCTCTGTGGACGCATGAAAAAACTTGCGTGGATGCTGGCACAGCGTCAGCCACCAGCACATCATATGATGGGATGTATCACGCATCAAAACAGTCTTGCAAGTCTCACGCGCTCTCTTCCTCCACGGAGATCTCGACACGGATCGATTACTGTCACAATTTCTGCAGCTGCAGCAGCTTCGACGTCAGTGACCGACAGCAAGTTATGTGTCACTTGTAAGAAGCGTGGCCTGTGGTTTGGGTCGCATAGTAAGAAGAAAAAACCGTCGACCACGTGCCAATTGTGTTGGCGGTACGTGTGCTTGTCCTGCCGTTTAAAGAAAAAAGTCACGAGCTGCATCTCTGATCCGAGACGCGATGACCACCTTTCAACGCACGTCGTGCAGCGTGACGTGACGCTCTGTAATGTTTGTGTCCACCAGTCCATGGTAGTGACCAGGGCTCGTGACGTCGCCCGGGAAGAGATTGAAGCCGATCCGAAATACAGGCGGATTTTCTTCCCCACCCAAGCACGTGAACGGGCCTCGGATGATTATTTACATACTCGAATGCTAGCTCAGCTTAGCGGCTCTACCCGTGATAACACTAACGTGTTTTGTCATATGTCGATTGGTTCACGGCGTCCTGAACACGCAGTACGCGAACACTTTCAACGTTGTGCATGATTATCGTGCCAACCGATAACACAAAATTGCTTTACGATGGCCGAAGTGAAGGCCATTCGATCAAGATTGCTCGTACCCTCGCATAAAGTTACGAAGATGAAGTAACAATTCAATAAATTTCAGTCAATACTTGTCTCTGAATCCATTATTATGACTTGATGTGACCTCTTTGCGACTTGTTTAGCTCAAATATGTCAATTAAGGTACAATGGCGGCCAATGCTAGAAACATTGGAGGTAGAAAAATGATACGGCATTTATGTCAACGATGTTTATAGTATGCTAAGCGCTGCTCACAAAATTTACAAGCGCTTTATAAGGCCAAGGTTTTTTGAAGTGTAGATGCCGATAATTATCTCCTAGTATTTTGTTGCAATCCTTAAGCAAATACTTTGCAAGAAACAATCTTCCATGTGCTTTGTGGAACACATCAGCGACGTACTCGCTTTTAAATGCTCGAAAGTTGGGGTCGGATATTCATGTAAATGTTTATATATCGTTATTTTTAAGAAATTTATCGAGTCTGACGACTCTTTGCTGAAAAGTACCCATTCTCCACGGTTTAAATTAAACTTGCCTACATATATATATATCTCCCGGCGACGCCCTGCGACGCGAACAAAATGCATACCCACACATCTCCCACACCCTCGGGCGTCCCGTTAAACAAGCGGCCATGTCACGTGAAAGCTTCATCTGGATCCCGAGCGATCTTTCGTATTTTTGACGTAGAAATGCTGCTGGAAGGATTGCTAGTGATGCTAGATTTGCCTTCGTCAGCCAATCTACTTGAGATTCTTGCATCTAATGTTTCGTGGCAAAGCGTGCTGATTCAAGATCAATTTTGGGAAAAAATGCTTATCACTCACTTTGGTGGGGACTTACCACCTGTGGAGCACTTTAACGACGTGACTGAGCAAGAAGTCGAGTCAGACCACGAAGAAGAGGATGAAGTACAAGAAGAAGAGGATGAAGTACAAGAAGAAGAGGATGACGATGACGACGAAATGGATTTACTAGCGAATATAGAGGCAGATGCGATGATGGAAGAAGATAATTCGCTACTTGGAGATTCTGAAGAGGCCGAAGCTGATGAAGACACGAATTCAGATGCAGGGCTGGCCTCAACACTGGAAGCCGAAATCAGTGCCAGACAGCCCTCAGCGACCACACAGATGGCTACAACGGTTGTTGCCGAGACGTCGCAAATGGCTACATTAAAGTGGGTCAATGGTGTACCAAGTCCAATGGTACTGGACGTGGCATGTCCAAAGTTGACGAGTTTTTTGCGCTCAGCAGAGCAATTAATCCAATTCGACACACTTGTGCAGATACTCCAAGGAGACATTGGAAAGCTTGAGACGGTTGGAGATCAACGGGTGGATGGATTGGCGTTCCCGACGGCTTCGCACTTAGAAGACCCCCACACTGGCGCAGCCTCGGTAATCTTTCGACGGGCAGGTCAAAAGTTGCGGGATCACGTGGCAGATTTAAATATTCGGCTGAATGTTGGTGATGCGATCGTGACTGCAGGGTTTGATGCCGGGGTGGACAAGCTAATTCATTGTGTGGGTCCAAATGGATTTCAACAGTACTGTATGCGAGATTTGCAGCGAACGTACAGGAGTGTGCTGCGGTGCATTCAGCAAGAAAATCTCCATTGTGTCGCTGTGGTATCCATTTCAACAGGCAATATGGGCTTGCCGGTCGACAGGGCCGCCTGGGTTGCTTTATGTGCTATCCAGCGCTACATACGCTCTGTCCCGTGGACCGCGACCATTGCTATTGTGTGCTATGATGCCGACGCATTTGCTGCCTACACGAAGAGCAAGACTGAGGTGTTGAGTCAATTTAACGCGGAAGCTCTACGAGCATTTCCAACTCGAAATTGATAGCTGTACGATTCGTATTTAATGTAGTCAATTGAATGAAGAGTGTTGTTTATTAGTCAAGTTCTTTGCGGTGTGCCACACTACTGACACACAGAAGTGCTACAGATCATGGCAAGTCTCGTTAAGGGCCTTGCTGGCGACCTTACAGGTTCTGCAGATATTTGCAAGATTGTCGCCGACTTCTCCAAATGCTTGGCATGCGAGTACCTTTTGCCAAATGAGACGATTGCGTTTTCGATGAGTTCAGTCAAGGCAGAATTTACCTTTACGAACATGGCATTGATCGTTTTAAAAGGCGAGAATGCTACGACGACTCGCAAACTCGTAGAACGCTACGACTTCAAGGAACATGTGATTAAAGACATCATTTTTGAATGTGCTGGACATGTCGACCGCGACTGCGAAATCAAGTTTCGCATCGGCGACAAAAGCTTTTCGATTGATATCGCAAAGAGCGAACAGACGTCTGCTCAAGGGCTTTACAAGGTGCTGGAACTACTGGGCCGTGCTCAAGCGGAAAACGCACGTCTGTGGGATATGAGCATACTGGGTATGAAGCATGCGAGTGAAGCGTTGTATTTGACGGAGAACAACGGTGCGACACTGCAAATGCAGTCGGACGAAGCCACTGCGTGGCTTAATGAAGCCTACAAGCGTACTCACCCTCATTGCTATCGTACTGTCATTCAAAAGGCTTTCTCGGACCTTTGTCTGGTAGATGCGTCAAAACATTAGGCCCGCCTAATAAATCTTTATTCCTCTCGTGTAGCAGATGTTCTTAAAGTCGAATAAATGGAATATAAAGAAGCTTGACTAATTAAAATACGGTTAGGCGGGACGTCGAGATTTATATAATCGACAAATGCCGTTTCTTAAAATTTGCCACACCACGACACCCGACCTTGACGGGTGCATAACCAAACTTCACTATTATATTAGTGAGGACCAAACATGCCTATTCGGAAACAAAACACAAGATCTTTGGCAACAAGTTATTTAACAATTCAAGAAATTTCGATTTTCACGCACTATAAAATTGGAGTGGCTCTCAAGTGTTCGAAATTGCTTTGGTCGGCAAATAAATAAAAATGGCCGAGCAAATGCCTTCAATCCGATTAGAAATTTTTCCCGAGATTGTGAGCTACAATCGGCAAGGTGAAAAGATCTTCGCAAAGATTGGGCAATTAATACGATAAGCATCATTATTCAAAACAAAAAATCAGCAACTTAATTTCCTAGTCCCGTTAAATTAAATGTGAAAGCGTGTAAAAGATATTGTCTATTGTATTGAGCTCTATGATTCCTCAGACGAGTCCAATACGCGAAGAGACTCGTCAAATATCTCCGCATATTTATGATACGGGTGACCTCCAATGTACTTCTGCAGAAGATAGCCACATATTAGCGCAATCGCATTAAGCGAAAGGCTCGTCCAGGACTTTGTCAACTCGTTAATCATGATAAAAACGCCCAGAGTAAATGGTAGCATCATTGCCACCATTAGCGAGCGATCCGACAGGTTCACACGGTATGGTCGTTCAATGTCAGGATGGGAAAAGCGCATGCGGACAGCGGCACTCATTTCCACAAGAGATGACAGCGCCGACAAAAAGTTGTCAATTCCCAATATCGTATCAAAGTCAAACATGCCCATAAAAACGATAATGACAAACGCTAACAAGATGGCTCGCCGTGGCACGCCGGTATCAGGGTGGCGTCTGCAGCAACACATTATCAAAAAGTGGTTAGCCAAGGTAGTATGGGATATATGAGAGTTTTTAAAAAACGAGGGATTTACGCACTGAGCAAAGTAAGGTGGTGCCAAGCCAGAATCTGCCATCCCAGCCAGCTGGAATCCGTCTTTTGCCATTTCAGCAACGTACAATCCAAGATTACCGAAGACGGAAGAGATCAAAACCCAGATACAGAGCCATGTTCCTCCAATTTGCTGGGCAATAATCGCGTATGACCCATCGTCCCACGTCGTATAGTGCGGTGTATCGGCGCCTGCAATAGCAATAAATGGAACAATGTATCTGCAATGGTTGGCATGAGTTATTGTGGCAATCCATCGAAAGATTAATCAAAGTCTACCGACGTGAACGCAATCATGACCACTGTGAGTATCATTGCCTTGGGATACGTTGTTTTAGGGGACTCGATCTCTCCAGCGTATGCTCCAGCTGCATCAAAGCCACTATAATTCCAATACAAAGAGCTTAGCAGTCGCCCCCAATCTCGCTGACAATACAATAAACCTTAATCAATAATCAATATCGCTAAATGTCAACACAATACTACATTCCGTACGTCTTTTCGAACAATAAACCAATTAGTTGGTTTAATTAGTGGTGTGGCCAGCACAATGAGCACGGCAAAGGGCAAAAAAATCATGACGCCCAATACCAGCAGTGTATGCCCCACGAGCTTGATACTCTTCAGTGTTGGCAGCATAAAGAGCACGGCGAATGCAGCGCGAAGTGCAAAGACACTTCCGGCTAATCCATTTTCCTTATTAAGCACGTCCTTGTCCCCCATTGTCAGCGCCAAAAGCGTATCAACAATTAAACACGGATAGATGGCATTGTCAATCACTTGAGAGCACAAAAGCGTCAAACTGTAGCTCTCTCGGCATTCGTTTTTGTTGCGACGTACCCCCGGACACCCAACTCCAATACCCAACTTGGAAACCCATAGGTCTTCCAAATGCCACACCCACCCATTTGCAAAAACTACCGTCTGTAGGAAATGCCGTGAAGAGCTCAGCAAAGGCGAGTGCAAGGGGCAGACACCAGACCCATGGGAAGAGCAGGACGGCCACAATGCCGACGAAGGGGCCGCAAGCTGCAAGCACGGGCTCACTTCCCCACGGACCGCCACTTACATTAAAGTACGTGATAAGCGCTACGGAGACGATGCCGAGCTGGCGGTGGGAATGCGACCCCGGCATTTAGATGAGAAAAAACTTGCGGACGTCTACAACATTCCTTTTCGACTGAGGGTGGGGCCAATAAGAAGGCGACGGGAAGACAATATTATTGTACCAATAGTCATCAAACAGTGAGCAATTGTTAATTTGTATTGCAAAGTGTCGTAATTTGTCCCCTTATCGCGATCAGATATAAAATTTTGTGAGCGGTAGCGAACTCTATCCTTGTAAAAAAAATGAAAAAAATTGGATTTTTTTGGGTGGTCGCCCCTCAGGAACACCGTGGGGTAAAATTACTAAAGGTAAACCTACTTGAAAAAAGAAAAAATTGTTGATTCATAAAAAGGGTGGGAACAAAGAAGGAGCGCGCGCCGGCTTTAATTCTTCCTGAACAGGCGACGGAAGGACAATATTATCGTACCCAATAATCATCAAGCAGTAAACAACTGTTTATTTTGTATTACAAAGTCTCGTTGTATGTCCCAGATCGCGATCAGATCCTGCGTGGGCACAAAGAATGTAGCGCGCGCCGGCTCTAATTCTTACTGCAGAATGCACAGAGGAAGTACACAGAGTTTAAGACGTGAATTTGATCCATTCTAACGCCAGGAGCCTGGCGTAAAGAATAGAATTTTAATAGATTCTTTGAGTTTTACCACACTGACATATCTCAACTTTTTTCCGCAAAAGCAATGGTCAAGCTTGTGCTGTGTTTTTGCTCTCTCATACTGCTGTCAAGCTTCGTTCTGGTGGCGTGTAACGAGCACGCTGCGGACGATGAAGTCCCTGAATCGAACAATGTCACATTGCTGTCAAAGGAAGCAGTCCAAGGCTTTTCCGAAGAGAGGATCGAGGTTCCGGCGTCGTTTTCGCAGACGGTGGCGCAGTTTTTCGGGAAATTGAAAGGAAAAATCTGGCATGTGACTGAGCAAATGACGAACCTGTTCAAGCGGATTGTGCCATATTGGTATCTGAAGTTTGCTTCAAACAAACCCGAAGCCATCCGTAAGCTTCTCAAGGCGTACAAGGTCGATTCTGCAACATCTCTTTCTGATCCAGGGTTCTTGCATTGGTCTGCTCTCGTCCGCAAAGTATACAAGTTAGATTTTCTTGAAGCAAATGACCAGATCTTTGCTGCAATGATTGAGAATCTAAAGCCCCAGAACATGGTGAAACTCCTCGCAGATGCAAAACATAGCGCTCAATGGACAAATGTCGCCACTAGATATGAAGATGTGCTATTTAATCGGCTAATAACTGTCGAAGGCTTGAAAATTGAAGACATGGTCAACAATTTTAAAGTTTTCCGAACATGGGGTGAGGAAGACAAAACCTTTTTAATCCGCTTCCCAAAATTCGACAAGATGAAACCTAAAGAGAAGCTTCCATTGATTGATTTTTTCTTTACGATGGCTAAGAATGTCAAACACTCCGAGTTTGACGACTCGTTGTATAATAAAGTGCTTTGGCACTTGAAAACATCCAACGTGGAGCCAAATGGTGTGCCCGATTATCTTAGTATTTCTGCCATACAAGGCGACGTTTTAGAGCATCCCAGAATGTACGCTTGGGAAAGCTTATTGCCCATCGACTCCGTCACCTCCGCCAAAAAGTACGATAGCATGTACCTGTATCTGAAGAAGAATATGGATGCCAAAAGACTCGAAAAGTTGCTTACTCAGGAGCGACAAGATAACGAGTACGGTAAGTATCTTGCCGCGAATCTCCAAGAAGCTGCCAAAAGGCTGAAGGATCCCTTAAAGACGAAGCCATTGAATCTTGAAGCGTAAAGATTTGTGAGGGGCTCGCTACACGAGCACTGGCCTGTATAATGTGTTTTGAACGGTAAGAAATTTAAGCGATAAATATATCCGTTTTTGTTTACATTGTTATATTCTTGTATCTATCTCGTTCCCGTTTCTTGGTCGGATAGATGCACACGTGTAGAAGCGTGCAGGAATATGTGTGGTCGTCCCTTTGACATCTTGGCAATTCATACAACAAGCGAATGTTACACGCAAAACACGGAAGCTTCGATTCTTGCAAAGTTTTAGGCGATCGCCTCAGTCGCTCATCCACAAGTTCTTGGCCGAGAAATGCTGCAAAAAACTTTGGACCGTCGAGCAGCGCACCCTACTTATCGGCAAGCTTGATTGTCTTCGACATTCCCAATAAATGTCAAGGAAACAGAGTCGCGCTTAAGCACCTGGGCTAGCCATGTACAGCGGCTTGCACCGATCGCACTTGCTTCAGCGCTATGTCTGATGCGCTGTACCTTCAGTATCGGTAGTAGAATCGACATGTAGCTAAGTAGGTTACCACTTTTGCCATAGTTCCAACCATTATGGCCTTCTATGAGATTGACAGTCGCTTGCACGGTAAGTGCGTCCTTTTACTTCTTCGCATTGACTTCATGACATGAGTAAATTCCTTTTCACGCTCTTCTAGTGTAATTTATTGTTCGGGGCAGCTGGCTACATAATTATCACTTACCACAACAACGGTTCTCCAACACGAGTACCACAAGAGGAATAATATAGAAGAATATAATATTAGTTTTATGAGTAATATTGTCAATAATACACTCGCGCGAAAGGCGGTGACACGAAAGACATAGTTTCATATAAATTTATGTAAGAAGTTAGTACATAGTTTCATATTACTGTATAAAGTTAGAGCAATAAGGACGTAGAAAGTTAATCATTTTAAATACTAGTTTACTCTTTCCATCTACTAAGCCTCAACTTGAAGATTTCCACTGCACGTCGTTTACGTAAAGTATTTGTAGGCACCTTATTATCAGTAGTACTGAATCAGTGCTAGCGATAGGCGATCGCATGCGCGTCGGCCTAAAGATTGAAGATTGAACTTTTCATGTTTAAGGCAATCGAAGGTGACTTGGTTCGTCAAAGTCGACGATACCATCAGAGCTCCACCTATCGAGGATAATGCAACGAAAGAGAAATTGGCATGTTTAACTTGGCCAGACGTGCAAATCTTGGGCTTAGGCTCAAGCTTCACAATTATGGGTCGACGTACGAGGACAGTGACCCTCCGGCGGAGCCACTCCTCTTTTTAACTGAAGAGCGAATTCTTGGTAAAGGTTTGGCCCGGGGACAGCCTTTAGAAGTACAAGGGCATCTCCTGCTCATTTGTATACAGAAACTAGGGCAACATTTAAAAGTGGTGCAGGCCCAGCTGCGCAGTATCCTCCGAGGTGGCACCTTGTCTCATGCTAAGGTTATTGCTTCAAACTTTGGCAGAAGCGATTAAGATCTTAAGTTGCAACGCCGGCTTTCTATATTTACCTTTTTATGACATTCGTGCAAGGAGTAAAAGGTAAAAGCCTGGCAAACTCAGCTTCAATGCTTCGATGCTTGGACAGCTAACAGCAACTCTCAAAACCGGGGTAACGGAGGTTGGGCTATTGGATTCAAAAGACCGCATACCGCATTCTTTCCGGATGCAAATCGTTCAGAATTTACACTTTGCTTGGTGTATCGAAGCTACCTCGCTCCTAAAGTCAGAGGAAGACTTTCAGACTCAGAGAGTCACTTGGTTCAATTGAACTAATGGGTTTAACAACTCAAGGAGTTGTACAAGCTATTAAAGCTTAATGAATCCTAGCTCAAGAGATTCAGGGGTTCGTAGAACCAAGTGGCAACTAGTGCCCAAGAGGATATACCTTAGAAGGCTTCAATCTCTTACAGATCAATGCGCAAGCCTTAAGAAGGCACTTAACGCTTTATGATCAAAAGGGAAACTGCACTTTATTTAATTATTTAAATCTAAAAACCTTACCCTAGCTTATTAAAATAGATTTTGGCCGCCAGATTTATATCTGGTGGTGACCACATTTGTTACCCATGATAAATGGGATTTAAGTAACTAACTATTTTAAAATTAGATAAAAGGTTATTTTACCCATAAAGTAAATGTACCACAATAACGGTTCTCCAACCGATGTGTGCCCCATTACACCGTCCCCCATCAGACTGTTGACACCGAGTGACAACATTCGCTTCATTTCCTCATTGATGTTGGAACCTAAACAGCTATCCGTTCGGTTGTGTTTTTTTATTGCTTTGTCTGATTACAATCAAGCGTGAGTCACAGACTCTGAGCACCTTCCTCGACGATGAGGGAATGGTGGACTGTGAAAGTCACTCTCAATCAGAGGAGGAGGAAAACAAGTGGCGTTCGCCCACGCCTTCTCCTCCGGATGAACGTCGGCGGGCCCCGAATCCGTTCCCAGAACGTGGTGCAGCTGATGTCTTAACTGCATTGAGCCGGACACGGGACCCTGAGTCCAACATCATTGAGAATCCGCTCGATGAAGAGCAAGAGCAGATAAGCCTCATAAAGGAAAGAACTCGTCGTCGAGCTGCCGAGATAGCGAAAGTTAAAGCTCATAGTGAACATAGATTAACTCCGCTTAGTGCGGACGAGCGTCTAAAAGAGATAGCGGGTCACACCTTGCCATCTGGATCTCTGGTGACCCAGTGAGGACGCCGGAGGAGATCGCTGCCCGCGACGCTCTTCATGAGCAATACCTTACGCCAAAGGTAATGACGCAAAGCCAGTATCTGACGCGTTTACGTGATCAAGCCCGTAGAGCTTCGGTGACCTCCATGAGGGAAATTCCGATCGTTTTGTTTCCAAACGAAACAAGGAGTGAAAACGAAGTCTCATTGAGAACTGGGTTCACCGGGCCCGCAAACTTCGTAATATCTGGAATATCAGAGAGTCTGCGGATAGAGGTGATGTTCGTTTGGAACGGAAGCTTCGCTTCGAATTTGCTAAGCTTAAGGCAAAAGGTCAGTTACGTTCGGCAATTATGCCACAAAACGAAGAATGGTCTAGCCGATATTTCAGTGCTTCGGTGGACCGTACAACCAAGGATCGAAGCCGCACTGAGGCTTTAAGATCCACCTAATCCCACGTTTAGTGGTGAAAACCGTCGTTTGACGCGAGTTGACCCTGAGCTTGGCGCTCAAAAACGTCAACGGCGTACGGGCAATCTTGCCGAAGAGGTACCTCAAACTCCCAAGAGTTTTCAGAAGAGGGGTACCCTAGCCACTTCACCAGATACTGGTATTAACCCTCACGACGTCGCTTTAAAAGTTTCTCCACATGAAACTGAAGGTTCCCCCGCGCATCAAGCAGCGCGGGAGGGGGCCGAAATTTCGGCGGAAGCATTTGATGCTCTACGGCACGAGGTGCAACTTCTTCATGAGGTCCTTGCTCGGGTTGAGAGCTCTTTTGAGGCGGTTCGGGACCGTATTTCGACGCTGGAGCGTCAGCAGCCTCGTTTAGAGGGCCTGTTGGATATCCTGGTGAGGGGTTGCAAAAACAATCTGCGGCACTACCGCCTGTCTCGGCGCAAGCGCCTTCAAGTCCACGTGGGAAGGGTCCCGATATGGCTCAAGCAAGCCAACGTAAAACACTGGGTGTGTACGCAGTTTGTTGGGAAGGTTTAGCGTATAAGCTAGGCCCTTCTTGGCCACGACCGTAATTGGTCCAATAAAGCGCGGGCGCAATTTGGTCTTAAAGACCGCGGAAACCAAGTTGGTAGGTAGGTTTTTACGTTTAGTAAAACTCGGTCTCCGACCATATAAGAATTAATACAGCTTCTGCCTTTGGCATCCGCTTGTTCTTTTTGTTTGTCTTGGCTATCAGCCATCGTATCCATTACAGGTCTTAAGACACTAAATCGCGTCGCGAGAAACTCGCTTACTTGTTTCCGAACGGTAACAGGGCTGATATCAGCAAGCAATATCGGCCAATTCTCCCCCACCAAGCCCTGAACCACGCAGTGGTATCGTTAATGGAACGCGCGGGTGGGTGATACCGTTTACATAGAATGGAGTATAGCCTGTAGAGGCATGAAGAGCGTTATTTAACGCAAACTCCACTACTGGGAGCGTTGAGCTCCAGCGCTTTGGAGTCTGAGTACACACGCTGCAAAAAACGTCTTCAACGACGTGGTTGACACGTTCAGTTTGACCATCGGTCTGCGGATGGTCCGCAGTGGACATATCCAATTTGGTGCCAAGCACTCGGAAAATTGATTTCCAGAATTTACCCGTGAAACGGGGATCCCGATCAGAGACATTGCCACTGGCAAACCATATTGTCGAAACACGCGATCGATAAACAGCTTCGCTGTACCCTCTCCATCAATGGAATTCGGCACGGCCGCTATGTGAGCCATTTTGCTCAAACGGTCAACAAAGACCACTTAACCGGAGTTACCGGCTGAATCTTTCGGTAGCCCAAAAACAAAATCCATACTATTGGACTCCCAGCAACATATGGGGACGGGAAGACTCGCCAGTGGCGCGGCAGCATGTGCCGAGGGTTTAACCCGTTGGCACGTTTCGCATGTGCGAATATATGCTGACCCGTGCTGACCCATTTATAAAGTTTGGGCCACCAATAACTCTGGCTTATAGAGCCGTAGGTCTTTTCTCGACGAGATGACCACCAAGGACAGTATCGTGTGCCTCATAGAGAATTCGCTACTTTAAATCCTCATCATGAGGAACAACGACACGCGGAGGGTCCGTGATGTCTGTGCAATAAAGCAACAGGTTGTTATCGATAGAAAATCGATGTAACCTTGCATGCAAACGTGCCGGTAAATTAATACGTGAATCCGAGTTCTCTAAAAAGCTCGTAGCAGAGCTACACACTGTTCATCCTTGGCGTAAGCCGAACGAATTCATTCAGGAATAGGTGACGAGATAGTCGTTAAATGAGAAAGCTCATAATCCGGCCTGCGTGATAACGCATCGGCCAAAGCATTTTGCTTACCGGGCTTATACTTCACCTCGAAGTTGTATTCCGCAAAAAAAGGATAGCCATCGGGCCATTCTCTGTGAGAGATGGGGCGACTTAGTCGCCGTGCGTAATGACGCGTGATCTGTATATATCACAAACGGCTTAGAGCCGAGCAGATGAACTCTGAATTTGACGAGAGCATACTTCATAGCAAGTAACTCTTTGTCATGAACTGGGTAGTTCTTTTCCGCAGCTTTAAGCTGTCTAGACTCGAACGCAATAACACGTTCATGCCCATCAACATCTGTTTGTAACAGAGCACTGCCAATGGCAAAATCTGATGCGTCACAGACGACACTGAAAGGCCAATTTGGGTTTGGCAGTGCCAGAATCGGGGCATGGATAAGACTATCCTTAACTGCTCGAAAAGCATTATTTTCGGTGCTAGTCCAGCACCATTCTGTATCCTTTTTAAGGAGATTAGATAATGGCCTAGCCATATCAGCGTAATTTTCGCTATATTTGTGTAAATAATTGGCGAGACCCAACCACTTACGCAAATCCTTTTGGTTTTTAGGAACCGGCCAATCTACTATGGCTTTTACCTTAGCGGGATCCGCTCTAAGGCCTCGCTTTCCAATGAAGCATCCTAAAAAAGGAATTTCGTCTGCGCCAAAAATGCATTTAGATGCATTGGCATACAATTTGTTTGTGCGCATGCACTCGAGCACTGCTCGCAAATGGTCTAAATGGTTTTCCATATCCGACCGACCCTGCTCCGCACGACTATGGACAAAAATGTCATCGAAATAAGTCTGTGCATAACCTCGATGAGGGCGAAACAGTTGCGTCACTAGACGATTAAATGTTGCCGGGGCGTTGGAAAGCCCTTGTGGCATAACCAGCCACTCCCATAACATGCCGCTTGGGGTGCTAACCGCTGTAAGCGGGATATCNCTTAGGCTCAAGCTTCACAATTATGGGTCGACGTACGAGGACAGTGACCCTCCGGCGGAGCCACTCCTCTTTTTAACTGAAGAGCGAATTCTTGGTAAAGGTTTGGCCCGGGGACAGCCTTTAGAAGTACAAGGGCATCTCCTGCTCATTTGTATACAGAAACTAGGGCAACATTTAAAAGTGGTGCAGGCCCAGCTGCGCAGTATCCTCCGAGGTGGCACCTTGTCTCATGCTAAGGTTATTGCTTCAAACTTTGGCAGAAGCGATTAAGATCTTAAGTTGCAACGCCGGCTTTCTATATTTACCTTTTTATGACATTCGTGCAAGGAGTAAAAGGTAAAAGCCTGGCAAACTCAGCTTCAATGCTTCGATGCTTGGACAGCTAACAGCAACTCTCAAAACCGGGGTAACGGAGGTTGGGCTATTGGATTCAAAAGACCGCATACCGCATTCTTTCCGGATGCAAATCGTTCAGAATTTACACTTTGCTTGGTGTATCGAAGCTACCTCGCTCCTAAAGTCAGAGGAAGACTTTCAGACTCAGAGAGTCACTTGGTTCAATTGAACTAATGGGTTTAACAACTCAAGGAGTTGTACAAGCTATTAAAGCTTAATGAATCCTAGCTCAAGAGATTCAGGGGTTCGTAGAACCAAGTGGCAACTAGTGCCCAAGAGGATATACCTTAGAAGGCTTCAATCTCTTACAGATCAATGCGCAAGCCTTAAGAAGGCACTTAACGCTTTATGATCAAAAGGGAAACTGCACTTTATTTAATTATTTAAATCTAAAAACCTTACCCTAGCTTATTAAAATAGATTTTGGCCGCCAGATTTATATCTGGTGGTGACCACATTTGTTACCCATGATAAATGGGATTTAAGTAACTAACTATTTTAAAATTAGATAAAAGGTTATTTTACCCATAAAGTAAATGTACCACAATAACGGTTCTCCAACCGATGTGTGCCCCATTACACCGTCCCCCATCAGACTGTTGACACCGAGTGACAACATTCGCTTCATTTCCTCATTGATGTTGGAACCTAAACAGCTATCCGTTCGGTTGTGTTTTTTTATTGCTTTGTCTGATTACAATCAAGCGTGAGTCACAGACTCTGAGCACCTTCCTCGACGATGAGGGAATGGTGGACTGTGAAAGTCACTCTCAATCAGAGGAGGAGGAAAACAAGTGGCGTTCGCCCACGCCTTCTCCTCCGGATGAACGTCGGCGGGCCCCGAATCCGTTCCCAGAACGTGGTGCAGCTGATGTCTTAACTGCATTGAGCCGGACACGGGACCCTGAGTCCAACATCATTGAGAATCCGCTCGATGAAGAGCAAGAGCAGATAAGCCTCATAAAGGAAAGAACTCGTCGTCGAGCTGCCGAGATAGCGAAAGTTAAAGCTCATAGTGAACATAGATTAACTCCGCTTAGTGCGGACGAGCGTCTAAAAGAGATAGCGGGTCACACCTTGCCATCTGGATCTCTGGTGACCCAGTGAGGACGCCGGAGGAGATCGCTGCCCGCGACGCTCTTCATGAGCAATACCTTACGCCAAAGGTAATGACGCAAAGCCAGTATCTGACGCGTTTACGTGATCAAGCCCGTAGAGCTTCGGTGACCTCCATGAGGGAAATTCCGATCGTTTTGTTTCCAAACGAAACAAGGAGTGAAAACGAAGTCTCATTGAGAACTGGGTTCACCGGGCCCGCAAACTTCGTAATATCTGGAATATCAGAGAGTCTGCGGATAGAGGTGATGTTCGTTTGGAACGGAAGCTTCGCTTCGAATTTGCTAAGCTTAAGGCAAAAGGTCAGTTACGTTCGGCAATTATGCCACAAAACGAAGAATGGTCTAGCCGATATTTCAGTGCTTCGGTGGACCGTACAACCAAGGATCGAAGCCGCACTGAGGCTTTAAGATCCACCTAATCCCACGTTTAGTGGTGAAAACCGTCGTTTGACGCGAGTTGACCCTGAGCTTGGCGCTCAAAAACGTCAACGGCGTACGGGCAATCTTGCCGAAGAGGTACCTCAAACTCCCAAGAGTTTTCAGAAGAGGGGTACCCTAGCCACTTCACCAGATACTGGTATTAACCCTCACGACGTCGCTTTAAAAGTTTCTCCACATGAAACTGAAGGTTCCCCCGCGCATCAAGCAGCGCGGGAGGGGGCCGAAATTTCGGCGGAAGCATTTGATGCTCTACGGCACGAGGTGCAACTTCTTCATGAGGTCCTTGCTCGGGTTGAGAGCTCTTTTGAGGCGGTTCGGGACCGTATTTCGACGCTGGAGCGTCAGCAGCCTCGTTTAGAGGGCCTGTTGGATATCCTGGTGAGGGGTTGCAAAAACAATCTGCGGCACTACCGCCTGTCTCGGCGCAAGCGCCTTCAAGTCCACGTGGGAAGGGTCCCGATATGGCTCAAGCAAGCCAACGTAAAACACTGGGTGTGTACGCAGTTTGTTGGGAAGGTTTAGCGTATAAGCTAGGCCCTTCTTGGCCACGACCGTAATTGGTCCAATAAAGCGCGGGCGCAATTTGGTCTTAAAGACCGCGGAAACCAAGTTGGTAGGTAGGTTTTTACGTTTAGTAAAACTCGGTCTCCGACCATATAAGAATTAATACAGCTTCTGCCTTTGGCATCCGCTTGTTCTTTTTGTTTGTCTTGGCTATCAGCCATCGTATCCATTACAGGTCTTAAGACACTAAATCGCGTCGCGAGAAACATGCTTACTTGTTTCCGAACGGTAACAGGGCTGATATCAGCAAGCAATATCGGCCAATTCTCCCCCACCAAGCCCTGAACCACGCAGTGGTATCGTTAATGGAACGCGCGGGTGGGTGATACCGTTTACATAGAATGGAGTATAGCCTGTAGAGGCATGAAGAGCGTTATTTAACGCAAACTCCACTACTGGGAGCGTTGAGCTCCAGCGCTTTGGAGTCTGAGTACACACGCTGCAAAAAACGTCTTCAACGACGTGGTTGACACGTTCAGTTTGACCATCGGTCTGCGGATGGTCCGCAGTGGACATATCCAATTTGGTGCCAAGCACTCGGAAAATTGATTTCCAGAATTTACCCGTGAAACGGGGATCCCGATCAGAGACATTGCCACTGGCAAACCATATTGTCGAAACACGCGATCGATAAACAGCTTCGCTGTACCCTCTCCATCAATGGAATTCGGCACGGCCGCTATGTGAGCCATTTTGCTCAAACGGTCAACAAAGACCACTTAACCGGAGTTACCGGCTGAATCTTTCGGTAGCCCAAAAACAAAATCCATACTATTGGACTCCCAGCAACATATGGGGACGGGAAGACTCGCCAGTGGCGCGGCAGCATGTGCCGAGGGTTTAACCCGTTGGCACGTTTCGCATGTGCGAATATATGCTGACCCGTGCTGACCCATTTATAAAGTTTGGGCCACCAATAACTCTGGCTTATAGAGCCGTAGGTCTTTTCTCGACGAGATGACCACCAAGGACAGTATCGTGTGCCTCATAGAGAATTCGCTACTTTAAATCCTCATCATGAGGAACAACGACACGCGGAGGGTCCGTGATGTCTGTGCAATAAAGCAACAGGTTGTTATCGATAGAAAATCGATGTAACCTTGCATGCAAACGTGCCGGTAAATTAATACGTGAATCCGAGTTCTCTAAAAAGCTCGTAGCAGAGCTACACACTGTTCATCCTTGGCGTAAGCCGAACGAATTCATTCAGGAATAGGTGACGAGATAGTCGTTAAATGAGAAAGCTCATAATCCGGCCTGCGTGATAACGCATCGGCCAAAGCATTTTGCTTACCGGGCTTATACTTCACCTCGAAGTTGTATTCCGCAAAAAAAGGATAGCCATCGGGCCATTCTCTGTGAGAGATGGGGCGACTTAGTCGCCGTGCGTAATGACGCGTGATCTGTATACATCACAAACGGCTTAGAGCCGAGCAGATGAACTCTGAATTTAACGAGAGCATACTTCATAGCAAGTAACTCTTTGTCATGAACTGGGACGCAATAACACGTTCAAGCCCATCAACATCTGTTTGTAACGGAGCACTGCCAATGGCAAAATCTGATGCGTCACAAACGACACTGAAAGGCCAATTTGGGTTTGGCATTTTCAGAATCGGGTCATGGATAAGACTATCCTTAACTGCTCGAAAAGCATTATTTTCGGTGCTAGTCCAGCACCATTCTGTATCAATTTATAGGAGATTAGATAATGGCCTAGCCATATCAGCGTAATTCTCGCTATATTTGTGTAAATAATTGGCGAGACCGAACCACTACGCAAATCCTTTTGGTTTTTAGGAACCGGCCAATCTACTATGGCTTTTACCTTAGCTGGACCCGCTCTAAGGCCTCGCTTTCCAATGAAGCATCCTAGCAAAGAAATTTCTTCTGCGGCAAAAATGAATGTAGATGCATTGGCATACAATTTGTTTGTGCGCATGCACTCGAGGACGAGGCCATCAACATCAACAACCAGCCAGGAACGAGGCTCCCAGCTGTCATACGATGGTGGATAACAATGTCAGCGAACAAGATAACTCGATCGCTCCCCTTCACATCACGGTGGTTTACAATATGTTCTACAAGGAAACGTTGGCCAGCGTGGGAATCCACCAAGGGTTGTGGTGGAGGAGGGAAAATTAGATCCGACCTATGTGTCAGATCTAGAGTCGAAGATCGACAAACTCGACCACTACCTCCATGTATTGGAGGAGGGTCTTGATCACGAGCGCGGTAAGCGTCACTCGTTGGAACAGACAGTGCAACCTTACCGTATCGAACGGTTGGAAGACCGTTCGAAAAGTGCGTACTCAATGTTGGAGTTCGAACGGAAGTATCACGCTCTTCGTGACGAGCTGTCGTCAGCTCGTCGCGATTCGAGGAACATTAGACCCGGAATGAGAATCTCCAGACTCAACATGAGAGTCAGGTTCGTGATCACAAGAATCTTTTAAGGATTCTTGAAAGGGTTGGTCAGATCCGTCCGTGAAGAAACGCGTACTGGTGGTACGGGCAAAGCCGACCAACGAAAAGCGTCGATGCGTTCGCATCCTTCGTGGCAATTTTACTGTGTACGCATTGCTCTGCAATGCAGTACACGAAATGGCTCAATGACCTTTGGAAGTGGTTAATTACTACCCACATTAGCTATTACATGCTTAGGTAAGTTTACCGTAGATAGTAGCACTAGATCAATTATATTAAATGAAAGAACATTTGCTCTTCCACGTTTGCCTGCATTCCCTTTCTGACGGTCCACTGTACGAAACGGACTACTGATTTTCGAGCCAGCAGACATTTCTCTGCAGACTCATTTGTTTTGTCTTTTAGTGCGCATTGTGCGCACTTCCATGATTTCTTTCTCATCTTTGAAGTCGATTGCTTCGACATCGACATCATTCGCGTCGTTAGTAATTTCAACGCATGATGAGCATGAACCAGAAATGATTTTGCTCGTGCGAGCCCACCCCCACCCTTAAATTAGATGATCTTTTTAATTGGGAAGGGTATGTGTGGATGGCGTAAGCCATTCACGAGCGTTGAAGACGCATGCTCCGAATTGTTGATGGCGAATTCCACCATCGGTAAAAACTCGCTACAATTTGAAAACATTTGGACGTGACCTCGAAGTATCTCTTCGATGACGCGATTTACGCGTTCCGTCTGAGCATCTGTCTCTGGATGATCAGAAGTTGACATAGTCAGCCGTGTTCCGAGAGATCGAAACACGGATTGCCAAAACTCCGCCGTGTCTCTATCAGAGACCAAGTCACAGGGTAAACCGTGGAGTCTGAATACCGTGTCGATAAAGACACCATCGCAGCCGGAGCCGTGATTGACTCTGGTACTGCAACTAGATGTACCGTCTTGCCGAATCTGTTTACAAAATAAGGATTCCATTGTTCTTGTGATCGTCTTTGGAAAAACCTAAAACGAAGTCCACAGATACGGACTGCCAACATTCTGCCGGAAGTGGTGGAGGTTGGAGAGGTGCACGGATTGAAGGGCTAGGCTTCACCCGTGACACACCTCGCAAGCACGGGATGTACTTGCACACGAACTGATACTGGCGGGGCCAGTAAAGTCGCGACTTACTAGGAGATAAGTTTTCTCATGTCCACGATTCCCACTTATTGGTGCATCGTGACTCTCGTACATGTGGCGCAAGCGCAAATCATTGTGGGTTGGGACGACGCCAAGTTGAGTGTCGCCGGCAGCGGCTGTGAAGTTCAGTAAGCCGTTGCGTGTTGTGTATCGATCAGATGACGATCGATATAAAGCTGGTAAATCTTGTAAAGATTTATTGGATGAATTCATCAGATGTTTCATTAAATGCAGAGGGACTTTATCTTCTGTGTAGGCGTTCTTTATGTTATCAAAGAAAGTTGACGGCGGAACACATGTAATGAGCGTTGGATCAGCGGGTTTACTTTCGCTGTTGGTGTGCGCAGCCGGCTCGAAATCGGTTTTGGCGTGATAGCGCATCAGACACGACGTTAAGTCGTCGCTGGTTTATGTTCCAGGAAAATTATACTCCGCGAAGAAGGACAGCCACCTCGACATTCTTTGCGAGAGGTGTGGACTGCTTATATCCCTCAGTAATGACGTATGGTCCGTATATATGATGAACGGCACCACATGGAATGGTCTGTCTTGATCTGCAATCGCCAAGATGGTGATTGCATCAAGCTTTGCTTGATGTCCTCCGTGTAACGCTGACAATCAGCGTTCCATAACCATTTCTTGTCTTTTTTAAAGAGACGAGAGAGATGGACTGTCATTTCGGCATAATTGCGTGAGTACTTGTGCAAGTACGTCGCTAGCCCAAGGAACTTTCTAAGTCCCTTGGCATCGACTGCAATTGGCCAGTCGGTAATTGTCTTGATATTTTCGGGATCAGGGCGCACGCCTTGTTTACCGACGATGCACCCAAGAAGTCGGGCGACATTCAAGGAAGATACCGGTTGCCCAAAAGGGGCAACACGATGATCCAAGGTCGACCGTAGAGGACTAGGCGTACGATCATGTCTCAATTTACTCGTCTTATTCGAGTGGTGAACCTTCGGCGCTGCCTGTGCATTCGCACACGCCACTGACAGCTTACTCCACAGTGTGATTAGTCATCACACTGTGATCTTGTGCAGTTGTACTAACGACCGTACCACAAGCGAGGCTATCACACTCACTCGTAGTATATCCACACGCTTGTCATCAGATGGCAATCTGATGAACAAGTGGCAGGCATCTTTACGAATCGATGCTGTCAGCTGATTCTTGGCTCATATTTTCTGAGCCAAGGTAAACCTAGGATGACATCAAATTTGTCATCCACCATCATACAGTAAATCTTTGACGTGCAGTGAAAATCCACTACGCGTTTCATCACTGTTATCGATGCGCCTGTCGCTCGACACACCGTCATCCTCGTTGGAGGGATGTTGCGCTCAGCATATTTGAGCCTACGACCCTCTAGTGACTGGCGACGAATAAAGGTATTCGACGCTCCGCAGTACACTAGGGCTCTAAGTGACAAATCATTTGTCACTTTCAACTTCAAGGTGATGAGGGATACCTCATCACCAGGTGCAGAGACACATAATGATTGTGTGTCTGGAGCAACTTTAGTCAAGAGGTTTGCAAATTCTCTTGAGGTTGCTGGATCCGTAGGGTGTTGCGCCCCTACTGACCCCGACCGTTTTTTGCGGTCCGCCTCGCTGTTGCGTACCCGCAACAGCGTCTAAACCGCGACCGTTGCCCTTTTTGACATTCGGTTCATAAGTACGTTTAGTACCGCTCGGTACTGGGCGTGGAGCACTTGCATCTCTGCAATCGCTTATTGTTCGAGAAGCGAGGTCTCTTTCTTTCGATATAAGAGAGGTCCAAAGGTTCTGGACCTCCAAGCTCGTGACGTCTTGAAGGACGATACGATGACGAACTAGCTTGAGCCTGTCTATTGCTTCTTTCAGCGTATCTAGCTCCAAGCGGAACAGGTGGGTCTTTACGGGACCATCCATAAGACCTTGCATGAACACCGTAATCAACGTGTGTTCATGACCTGCGTTGTTCGTAATACAACTCGCTAATAGTCGTATGTGCTGGGCATAAGCGTGATCATAACGCTTGCCTTGCTCGAGTTTCAGAAGCTCTGATCGAGCTCTGAACGCAGCCCTAGGCGGTCTAAACGCCTATTTGAGCCGGGTTTTAAAAGTCTCTAGCGATCCAAATACATATGGGTCACGCAACTTGAGGCCTAGTGCCCAAGTTTTGGCACGACCTGCCAAATTTGATTGAGCAAATGCGACTTGCATTTGCTCGTCGACGATATGACGAGCCCTTATGGCATCGTTCAACTCGACAAACCATCTCAAGAGGGAGTCTTCTTCGACTCCCCTATACTTAAAGATGTCAATCTTTGAACTTTTAGGACGACGCGTTTGCGTCATCCCAGGTACAGGGGTCTGTACCTGTTGTAACCTCAACATTTCTGCCTGTTGAGAGCCTTGCTGATTAAGCAAGGCTACCTTCTCCTTCCCCTCGTCAAGTTCATGTTGTATGAACTTGGCGATGGCTGAATAGAGATCCTGGGTTGTCCTCCTGAGCAATATGCTGCTCAATTTGAGAAGTTTGAAGCATTCGTGCTCAGACAGCGGAGAGCCGCGTCCGAGGCACAGTGCCATGCTGCGGCGGAGTCAGTCACTCAGACTCAGGATGAGCTGAGGCATGAGCAGGCTCGGAGCGAGGCTCTCAACAGGACTGTTGAGATGCTCTCTGCCCGGCCGCATCAGCCGAGGCCCATTCGGATAGACCGCCCAAATTCGATTGAACTGCGGCGCACACGATTGTCCACAGGCTTTTAGCCGTGGAGCAATGCGGTGTTGCCCAGCTCATCGAGGACGACAGCCGGATGGTGTCGTGCGCCATGTCGCATCTGCGCGGTAAGGCCTCAGAGTGGGCTTACTCGGCGCTTATGGCGGACAGAAAAGCGTTCCCCTCATGGGCGATCTTTAAGGATAAGATTCGCGCCATGTACCAGCCGCCGAACAACGAAGTGTTGCTTCAGGCGCGCTTCTTTGGGGCGCGACAGGCGAAGCGATCTCTGCAAGAGTATGTGCAAGAGATGCGCTCGCTGTCCGCATCCATAACCGTAGGTCCGATTCCGGAGCACATTAAGGTGCCCACGTTTATGAACGGACTACGGCATGGCCCATCGCGACAGGCCCTTTTTAGAAAGGTGCCGTCGACGATGGAAGAGGCAATCCAAATTGCCTTAGTTGAGGAGCAATCCTACAACAGTGCCTCGGCGACAGCTTGGTATAAGCCGTCGGCCGAGAGGACAGATGCCACTCCTATGGAGTTGGGCAATGCAGACGTGGTCTGTTTTAAATGCGGCAAGCGCGGCCATATGATGGCTCGCTGCTATGCCAGGGTCCCTGCTGGGGCAAAAATGCCCAGCAAGAGGACTCCCTTCCCAAAGGGCGATGGCAAGAACCAGCGTGCGAGACGCATGAGTTCTGCATCAACGACTGAGGGGTCGGGAAATGCAGAAGTGCAGTAGGGTCGAAATGCCCTAATGATGCGGACTCTGAAGCTACCCCTAAGCTCAAAGTTGTACAATGATTCGCGCTTGCGCATCATGTATGAGTGCCCAAAGACCAACAAGTGGACATCGTGGACGTGAGACAACTTATCTTACAGCAAGTCACGACATTTACTGGCCATGCCAGTATCAATTCTTGCGCAAGTACATTCGTGCTTGCGAGGTATGTCAACGGGTGAAGCCCCGCCGTGTACCTCTTTAACCTCTCCCACTTCGGCAGAATGTTGGCAGTCCGTATCTATGGACTTCGTTTTCGGATTTCCCGAAGACGAACAGCATCAGCGACGACATCAAGTCGTCCTGGTTTATATTCTACGGAGAAATTATACGCCGCGAAGAAGGAAAGACACCTCGCCATTCTTTGCGAGTGGTGTGGGCTATTTACGGCCGTGCATAATGACGCATGGTCCGCATATACGTTGTACAATCTATCTCCTAGGAGGTAGATCCTAAATTTAGCCAATGCATATTTCATGGCAAGGAGTTCCTTGTCATGCACTGGGTAATTGCGTTCAGCTGGTTGCAGCTGACGCGATTGGTAACAGACGACGCGCTCCGCGCCATCTGTATCGTATTGCATTAACGCACAGCCGATTGCGAAATCGCTGGCGTCACAGACCACATGGAATGGTCTGTCTTGATCTGCAATCGCCAAGATAGGCGATTGCATCAAGCTTTGCTTGATATCTTCAAAGGAACGCTGACAATCAGCGTGCCATAACCATTCTCCGTCTTTTTTGAAGAGACGAGAGAGATGATCTGCCTTCTCAACATAATTGCGGGAGTTCTTGTGCAAGTACGCCGCTAGCCCAAGGAACTTTCTAAGTCCCTTGACATCGACTGGAAATGGCCAGTCGGTAATTGCCTTGATCTTTTCGGGATCAGGGCGCACGCCGTGTTTACCGACGATGCACCCAAGAAGTGTTTTTTCGCTTGCAGCGAATATGCACTTCTCGAGATTTGCGTGCAACATGTGCTTTTGCATAAATGTAAAAATCTGACGAACGTGATTTTTATGAACTTCCACGTCCGCCTTTCTGTCAATTGTCTGACTATGGACGAAAAAATCGTCAAAATAACTCGGTGCGAATTTTTGCACCGGACTCAACGGATTCGTTACGCATCTGTTGAAAGTTGCAGGAGCGTTACTAAGCTCCTGTGGCATTAATAGCTTTTTCCAAAGCATCCCACTGGGAGTGCTCACTGCTGTGTACGGGATGTCTTGTTCACGCATAAGGATCTGATAAAATTCATCCATCAGATCCATAGACGGAAAGATGGTACTCTTAGACATACCATCTATGATTACGTCTTTTCTAGGTATCGGCGTTTGAGCCGGTACCGTTGCAGCATTCAGTTTATTAAATGCGTGCACTATCCGCCACCCTCCTGTCGCCTTCGGCACACAGAAGGTTGGAGAGCTATGTGGGGAGGTTGACCTCCTTTCATGGCCCGCTTTTACGCGACCGGTAAAGAATTTATCGATCGCAAGTACTTCTTCACGTGGCAGTGGCCACTGCTTCACTGACACAGTACTTCGAGCCCGGTTTGAGCTCGATCTAATGTCGAGTGCCTTAATCCATAGGCAACTCGCATGGAACTATCTAGGGAATACAAGGACTCGCTCGAGCAAAAAAAAAGTTTAGCTCTTGCTCATCACGCATTAGCACTAAGGTCAATGCGAAAGATACTAATGTTGATTTAATTTACATTGAGGTGGACAAACTCAGTAATAACAATAATGTTATTACTGACTTTAATAACGATGCTGAAAGACTTAACATCAAAAAGAAAATTATTAATGAGAACGATAATACTCTTAATAACGAATAGATTTAAATACCGCAGTGCGAGCCGGTCGCACTGAAAACAAAAAAAGAGATAGCAGGTAATTTTTTTTGGCTTGAGAAGCATGGGTCCGTCTTGTACAGGAGTCCATCGCTGATGCGGTGGACCAACAGAAACGGAAGACAACATACCATCAATTAATTCTAATAACCCAGTCGTACTGTCTACGGTTGACCTTCTGAAACATGTCGTGATGAAGGCAGTGATAAATTACTGCCCAGGTATATTGGGCCGTTTTGTGTTCTACATCGCTGCCTCGTGGTATGCGTGCGCGCATCCTACGTTTTATGTTGGGTATCTATGGGTACGAGGCTTCTTCCAATTCCGGGTTACACCGGAACGGTCGAGGGCATCGCCAAAGCCTGATGGTTTCGAGCCAAAGCCTTGTTGTCTCGGAACATAGTCTGATTCTCTTGAACCAGACGATCCACTCTTTCCTTCAAGGAAGAGATCTTCTGACGAGCTGTCACCAGCTCGTTTTGAAGGGACTGACATGTCCTCTTGTTCGCCATTTGTTCAGTCGCAACCTGCGCACAATTTTTCATATGGTCACGAAACACATTGTCGACAGTCACCGCTAACTCGCTGCGATGGGCTCGCTCGTGATCAAGATCCTCCTTTAGATAATAAGAGGAGTGGTCCAATCACGATGTTGATTCGGGCTCGTCAAATGAGTCGATCCCGATTCCCCCCCCTCCACATCCGTTGACAAATTCGAGTGATGAGAAGCATTTTCATGTTGAAAGCTTCTTGAACCGCCGTGAGGTAAAGGGGGTTCGAACGAGTCATCTCGTTCGTTGGCGAGGGTATCCACCCTCGCATGATAGTTAGGAACCTCGTTCCCAACTGATGTTGGACGGGTCTCGTCTTGCAGTACGATGAGAACATCCGCCTCGACAGAGAGTCCATCAAGAACGAACGTTTCCCGCGCTCGTAATAGTATTGAAGGTTCTCAATCCCTTGATGCATCTTGTTAGATGAGCGTCCTCAAATGAGAATCTTTAAGGGAATATTTCTTTGCTCTCTACCTCAAGCTTTGGGGTACATGCTTCTTTAGAGGCATGACCTGCCCCTTTAAAACAGCATTGACATGAGTCCCCCCACGAAAGGCAAGGAATTCCTGCCTGTCTAGACAAACGTTGTAGCTTATAGTGTGCACCGACTACGGTCCGTTTCTCGAACCGTTCACGGAGAGCATTTAGCTTGTCAGGCCTATGTTTTGCATATTGAGCACAAAGGCTGTCCAAGCTTGGAGCAAAGGTTTGCATCCTTCCCCCGCATAGAAGAGTACTACCGATGCCGATAAAGAATTCCGTCTCATTCTCACCAGTGAAGCCTGGCTGAGTCAAATAACGGAATGTGATATCGATCGTTGTCATACCAGACCAACGAATTAGGTTATTCTTCGAGGGGAAACTATGTCTATTTTCAGGAGCGAGCCGCAACGTTTTGCGATTCCTCTCTTGATGGCGCATGTTAACGTTAACTTGGCCCTTGAAGCAATCCCTAGAATCACTCCTTTCCTGGCGTATGCAAACTAGCACCACCAGTAACACTCTTCCCTACAGATCACTTAGTTTCTAGTGACGTATACTTAGTCACCAGAGTGATCATCGCCCACGAAGTCACCATCCGATGACTCCCCACCAAACTCGTCATCACCTCTTAGGTTGTCACATTAGAAACCAAAGGTTTAACGGACTCGTCCTTAGGTGATCCGGCGGCATTTACAGTAGCCACTGAGTCGGGCGGTGCCGGTGACTTGGTCCAGTCACCTACAATTGGTGTAGCAGGTGACTTGTCACCGTCACCTGCAATTATATTATCAGATGACATATCTCAGTCACCTTCAATTGGGGTAGGAGGTTACGTATTCCACACAGTCGACGCATTAGCGTCTACTTAAACATTTGCAATACTAACAGCTGCACTAATCCGTGCAGCTGCCAGCTTTGCGGCCTCACGGGCCACGCGCACAGACTTGTTTGTCGCCATGTTGATCTCGGTCAAAATCAATAAGGCAAATAATAACGGTATTTTGATTAAAATCAATAATGCAAAATTACACGGAAAGACATAATAGTATTTCCGGTCACCCTACATCAGTCGCAATAGTGACTGTTAGTTAAGGTGGGGTGATGAAATGGGGTGTCTCGTTTCATAGGTATTATTTCCTATAAGAGGAAATAAACAAAGAAATACGAAATTATATCTTCATTAATTTTAACTTAAATAGTACTCATATTACCAAATTTGGTAATTGATACAATAAAACATTAGGTCTATTGATCGGTTGATTTAAGTCTAAATCAGTCCAGTCAATCATTATAAGACAAGGATAGTGTGGATCGCAAGGACGCGACATCCTTAGTTAAATATTAATATAATACGTTCAGAAGTAGATAGATGATCGTTACTTAGGAAACTAAATACATTAATACAGCTTTACTATTCTCTATTGATAAGCCTTAGTCTAGACCTGTAAGCTAAAGACCCTAAGATCCATAGAAACCTTCCTCTGTAACTTTGTGTACGTGTAATTTCGAGGCATCTCACCTACATTGTAATCAGTGTAAGGTTAACTAGTACTGATCAGTACTATTGAAAGGTGCCCCGTTACACAAGTGGTGGGTCTAATTACTTCACTTGTGTGGGGCAACTTTCATTGCGAATAGGTGCGAATCCAGCGTGGGAAATGCGTCGTCTGTGTACGTGCTACATGTGATGCTCACTCACAGGCTTCACCACCGAGCTAAGAAGTTGTCATCACCACTTTTGTTGTTCTGTTAGGATCATGGCAGGGGTATGGCCATTTCCATATGTTTCGATCCAAACAAGGAGATTTTCTCTCTCTTGTCCTCATATGTCTCAACACTGACAACAAGAGGGCAAGCCTTAGGCTCCTGATCAGGTACAGGAATTTACCGAGTTGCATAAATGCTGCTAAGTGGTCCGATATAGAAAGATTCATGTTGCAGAAAGGCTTTAAGCCTTGCAACAAGAACCTTTGGGCCCTGAAAAGGATGTGATCTCTACGATCCAGCCCAAACAAATTTGTAAGGTTATCAAACGCTACGCGTTTCACCCCTAAAAGTTTGAGAAATGGATCTATGTCAGCAGACGCTCGGACTTATAAAGACTCAGGCGTAGATTGGCGAATCGGACTTAATTCATTAAGATTATACGAAAAACTAAACTTTAATTAAAATTTAAAATGTGGAACCTTACCTTAATTCCACCAGATCTCTATCTGGTGGCTACTACTCGTATTTCGTATCACCTACATAAAAATGGGATTGTTTTAGCCAATCAGAAGCCTTACTTATTGCGCTCCGCATATTTTTTTTCACGATAAAAAAACATCGTTTTGAATCGGGCTGGGTCAAGTTGATCTACTCTCCATATCCTTCTTTTTGACTTGTAAACAAGCGGGTCCTACGAATTATTATCAATCACAATACATTCTCTATATCACACTCAATTTCTACTTTCTTCCTTGTCAGGCTGTTCTACAATGCTTCCACCACACCACCCAATGCATCCTTTCCCAGCACAATGGCCCTGACGGATGCAGCTCGCGAATTCGCTCATGCAGAAGGATATGCTGTGTCTACCCTAAATTCCGACAAAAAGAAGATTATTTTGTAATGCGATCGACGTGGTACCTACCTGCAAAGGGCAGCAACATGACTTGAGTTGCCGCGAAACTCTGCGAGCCGATTGACTAATTGCCCGTTTCGTCTATCAGGGCGTCTACCAAGCGATAACAGCTTGCAACTGCGAACTTTTCATAGGGAACATAATCATGAACCTTCAGACAACATAAGTAGTCATCCGACTGCCTGACGCTTTCAATCAGAGCAAAATTTGTTAGTACAAAAACTTCTTAAGGCTGGGATTGCGCCGAAAGAAATTGTCACAACCCTACGCCAAATAGATCCCAGCACAAAAGCAATAGGAAGGACAATCTACAACGAGCGCCAGCGGTGCGAGCAGAAGAGCTTCGCAATCGTACACCACTGGACGCTCTATTTGACATTCTGCATCATGCAGAGTGGGTTTATAGGTGTGAAAGATGATTATCATCATCTTTTCACACCTATTCTATGCCAGCCAAAAATCTGTGGAACTCCTTTACAGACATCCATACGCTTTGGTGGCGGACTGCACCTAGATAGGTGCAGTCCACCACCAAAGCGTAAGGATATCTGTGATCGATTCATAATGCCGGATCCTCCATATCACTGGTGTCACAAGCTTCAACACTTCCTCCCAATTGCTATTGCTTTCATCAGGCATGAACGTGAAGCGGACTACCTTTGGGCTCTCGATCAACTGCCACAGACAATCACAACAGACCGAGAATTTGCCCTAAAGAATGCCCTGAAATAACATTTCCCACCTCAACCCATCTTCTATGCGTTTAACATATTTAAAAAAACGCTCTAGCAAATTGTCGTAAGTTTTTTGGACCTGGGGATGACTGGAATAAATTCGTGAAGAGTCGGACAGATGTAATCTATTCGAAATCAGAGGAAGTGTAAATCAATCTCATGATAAGCATGCACTCAACATATACTGCACTGCCTAACATGCTGGCCTATCCGGATACCACCTGTCTGACACATAAAAATTAATTTATTTACGCATACACCAGGAATTGCATGCATTTTGGCCACGTCACATCATCGAGAGCTGAAGGGCTTCATCATATGTTAAAGAGCTACATAAGTGTTCCGGAAAAAACTTGGGTGATGTACAAACTCGCGTAGCTCATGCTGCTTAAGCCCAGATTGAAAATCTTGGTGTTTAGCTGTCGTAGGAGCGAATGCAAGTCATGCACAAACACAGAAAATCCCTTTCTTTGCTGTAGTGCGCCGCATTTCAATATACGCACTAGGAAAATGCTTTGAGCTATGAGTTATCTGAAGATCCTACCAATGCCACCATAACCTGTTCAGTTGCGTGTAATTCAAGAATGGAATACCCTGTCAGCATCAAATAATCTGCTTTTCTAAGAAGTGGCCGCCCTCTCACTGTTAAGAGTTTCCACCATTAATGGCGCTTGGATGCAGCTGCGCCTGCAGCCATGCCTGAAGTGGGTAGACAAAATGTTGCCACCATATTAGAGGCTGTCAAAGAACGTTACAACATGGTGGAGTATCGCCATCAAGAAACCATTATGGGAACAGCTACGATAAATTGCAGTCTGGATGATATGGCTCCAAGAATTCTGTCCCTTAGCGTACTCGTGGTCGCTCAACTGGATCTAGACCGTCACAAAAAATAATAATGTGCATCAATCATCAAGGCAACGAGATCCATCTGAATTTGAGTTTGTTCAAGTAGCGGATTGCTCGAAACTTTGCATACAATCAGGTCAAAATGCACGCAGGTGCCCCATCGCTCAATCTCTGGCTCTTTTAAATAAGTCCTTTTATCCATCTGAATTTGAGATTGTATAAGCAGCAATTCGTTGAAGACTTTGCAGTATTTGCAGGAATAAGGGTCACAATGCACGCAGGTGCCCTTAACGCCGAATATCTGGCTCTTAAATAAGTATTTTTTATCCACTTCATCAACTTGCCATTCCACCCCAGCATTTGTTATTTCCACCCGTCATTATTTTTTCCACCCGTCATTATTTTTTCCACCCCTTATTTGTCTTTTTCCGCCCATATAAATAAATATGCGAAGCGTTATACATAATGCTTCTGATTGGCTAATCGGAATCAAGTTGGCAGCGACGGTATTTTTTTGCATGGGGTGGAAATAACGAAATGGTGGGGTGGAAATAACATTCCCCTTTATTTATTATCTAAGTTCTTAATAGCAAAAGGTGTGTTGTGAATTGTACACTTCAACCGAAGTATGCCCCATTACAATTTTATATTCCGTTGCATGGTTGCTACTCTGGCAAATTGCAGTGCACAATTTCGATTTGGCACAGCCATAAAAAATATGGTTTTCGGCACTTCATATGGTACGGATTCTTTATTCGATCAGGAGAATGATACTATGAATTCTGTAGGCTCTTATTTCCTCGATTTTTCGTTCCAAGTTGCTTAATTCTTCATGGAAGGTCCTGTCGCTGCGGATGCGCTCTTTGAGCAATAGTAATCAGGCAGCAAATAATAGGTGGGCGCGAGTGGGCTTTAATATATGCCCCGTCATGATTATTTAGTCCCCTTAAAAGTCTTGGCCCGCAAACGCTTGATTACTTACGCCATGAGCTATTTAGTGCTTGTACGTGCGCAAATAGCCCATGCTTTAGTAGGGTTGGCAATTGAGACCGTGAATGAGTCTAGCTAGTATCATGCATCTTTTTGTGAAGATGCTCAGACTTGGAAAATGATTTTTATGACACTATCGCGTTAGAAGCTCAGCTATTTAAAATGAGACTTGTCGAACGCAAATCGTGTATAAGATTTATAAAAAGCCTTCCCATCTGGGAGGTTACCGGCATGACTCTTCCGTCTCGTGGAACAAGACGAGTATATTTTCACCGACCTTTCGACGGGCGTGTACACGTCGATAGCGGCGAGTATGCTAACATCATACGTTTCAATTGAGAAATATTAAATAACAATACTCAGATTTGTGACTATTTTTGAATAACGACTACAGTATAACCTGTCTAAATTAATAATGTTGGGACGCCCTTTCCTGATAAATTTAAAAAGTTTAGAATTTTAGACAGGTGTAGTATCCCACAGATAAATTAATTATTTCGCTTTTTTGGAGGGATGTGGTTATAAAAGAAAGGCCTCTCCCACAATCCCCAAGAAGAACTCAGCAGCGCATCAACAATGCCTCTGGGAGGAGCACGCCACAATGACGGACGATGTCCGTGTGGCTCTCTGCAAACATTACACATAGAATCCCGCACTGATCTAGGCACAGCTTGTCAATTGACTTCAGGACAAATATCAGCTGGGGGTCAGCCAGGCGACGGTCTCCAGCACGCCGAAGAAGAAGGCAGACCATCTTCGACTTTCAGAAGACAGCAGTAATGTATTCACTGATGGAATCAGCTCTGCTGGCTTGGTTTAATGCCCATTCGGATCGTATCAGTCTTAGCGGAGACGTTGCCCGTGAACATGCAGAGCGGATTTTGGACCTTCTTTGTCCAGGACATGAACTATTTCAGCTTTCCAACGGATGGCTGGAATCCTATATAGCTCTGAATGGAATCCGCGCCTATCGCAGTTCGGAGAGAGCGGCGCGATGGACATGGTTGATGAGGAGGATGCGCTTTCTCCCTTATGCGAGGTCCTCAATTAGTATAAATGGAAGAATATCTACAACATGGGTGAGACTGGCTTGTTCTATCGGATGCAGGTAAGCACTCTGCGAAGGACACCAAATTTTGTTATCTGGTGGCTAATGCAACTCTTCTGTTTCAAGCTGACACTTCGCTTGCAACAGGGAGCTGAAGGGGTGAAAGCAAACAAGGAATAAATGTGACTGTCTACTGCAATGGTGATGGGTCCGACAGAGGCCCCTATGGATCATTGGCACTACGCCACTTCTCGCTGCTCCCGCCATGTCAATCTCCAGAACCTTGGCTATCAGTATCGCAGCAACAAGAAGGCCTAGATAACACAAATTATCATCTTGGAGTGACTGAGGGACTTCGATGGGAGAATGGCAAACCGCAAGGTGCTGCTGATCCTGGACAACTGCAGTGCACACGTCCTGCTTGCTGATCTGTCGCAGCGAATCGCAATTCGCAACACGACAATCTACTATATTTCGCCCAACATGACGTCGAAGCTTCAGCCGTGCGACCAGGGTATCCTACGCAACCTCAAAGCCTACTAGGCGCAGCTTCTCCCGTATGCTCCTTCAGGATCTCGACAATGGTGTCGTTGAGCCGGCAAAGATAAACATCTTTCATGCTATCTAGGTGTCAGTCTCAACTTGGTCTAACGATGTCCGCATTGAGACCATCCATAACTGTTACCGGCATTGCAACATCCGGTCAGAACCAGCTGATGCTGCACCAGTCCTAGAGGAGCAGTGCCTTGACAATGAAGTCATGGTGGAGATGGAACATCAGATTAGACGCTTCAGGTATCCTATCGTGATGAACATCCGCAACCTGCTAGACTATCCTACCGAGCGGATCACATCATACATTCCAGACGTGGATGAAATCATTGAGGACCACCTCCCGACTCAGCCTGAGGACGAGCAGGAATCGCTGTCGTAGATGCTCAGAAAGCACTCGAGTTGCTTGAGACAATCTGGCTGCAACAGGATGGCGGCGCGCTGGGTTTTCTCAAGTCCGTACAGCAGATGAAGGACAGCGTTGGAGCAATCCGCACAAACCAAATCGCTCAGCCTGACATACTGTAACGGGGCACTACGACTTGAACTGCTTCAGTACAAGTCCATTTCGCACTGCCTCAGTTGCAAGTGGTGCCCTACATTATTTCACGTACACTAGTACGTGCAGAGGAAGACTTCTCTTTAAGGCAACTAACTTAAAGAGGGTTAAATGAAAACTGTATTAATATAAGTAAGTATCTCTTCTATCTATCTTGTAAATGCAAACCTAATTATAATCTAATACTAAACATGCAATTGAATACTTATCTGATCTTATCTGTATCTCTCTTTTGTTTATCTCTACAGCTGATTAGTCTGCGAAATAGATAAAATGGTCTATACCTATTTATGGATAAGAATTTTGAACATAACTACATAGAGTAATATCCTCCAAATATTCTCTACGTTTTAGATAATATATTAATTAACAGCCTTTAAGTGTTAATTTCATGTAACGATACACCCCGTTACACATACGAGATTTCTTCAGACGTGTTTAGTGCTTTCAATTATTTTACAGTATCTGATTTTTTTCATCAAGAAAAATTATATGAATAATAAATTTAAAAAAAGGGACCTCAAATTGCATTTAATAATTAAATTACAAAGGTTTATTAATCATTAAATGTGCTCGATTAACGACGAAGTTAAATGAATAATTTAAGAATCTTATTAATTAACTCGGGATTTTCTTAAGACAGGCTCTTCTGTTCATTTCATTTTTCTACTTCAAATGAAAGGTAAATTTTGTCTGGCTCAATCAAATGTGAAACATTCTCAACATCTAGAGCTTCAAGCAAAAATTCTACAGCATATCAGATTTTGCTCGTCACATAAATTCTAGCTGGGTATGTGAGCCAGCTTCGTGAAAGACGCATCATTTTTTCCCTGTCAAAACAACTATTTCTCTGCTTACAATTATTGGGTAAACTATTCCTACGAGGAAACAGCCTCGACTGTAACCAGTATGTAACATAGTCGCATGTTGAAAGAGAATTAACGCAAGACAAAGTTGTCAACACGCAAACACACAGAAGACAATCGCGATAATGCACATATATTGGATTGTTCATGCTTGAACTTTATATGGCGCAATAGTCCCGAGTCCGTAGGCTTACAATTCGTGCGATTGTAAGCTCGTTGGCTGCAGTGCGTCCTATATGTCGCAGCTGAGCCATAACATAGCAGGCTATCCTGACAAATACAAACACAGTTTCCTGTAAGCATTTTTTATTAAATATAAACAGTCCCGATCGTTAGCGCGAATGACTATTTTTTTGGTCAAAGCTAAACTTTATCGCCTATATTACCAGGCTTTGGCTTCATAAAAGAGAAATCTACGGGGACGCGAGCTGGAGTAAGGGACCTCGAATAATCCAAGTGAAATATAATGATAATATCTATAGGTTATGTAGTTTTACGCTAGAGTTGCCATATCGTGCGTCTGTCGTAAAGCCGTCAGCTGGAATAAGAACGAATCTTAGCAAATGTTTCTATCAATATAGAATGCACTGCACACCCCTCCCGACTAAACCGACTGAATGGGCCGCCAATCGAGCTCAGAGAGCGACCAAGTTTCACGCCAAATACGCACAAATCACGCGATCGGATATTCCGCCGCTTGCCGTATGTATCAATTGGTCGAGACTGGCGCCGACAGCTGTTCTCGATGATTGCTTTTTCCAAGAACGTCGGTGCAGAACCAAGACATGTGTGTGCATGACACGGGCAACTCGCGAGTTTTTTACATCTGACTCTTATGCGGCTAAAGGCACAGTGCCGCACAAGCTCAAAATAACGACTCCTACAGTTTGCCTTGTCACGTGATCAACCTCGTTTTGAATTGATAGTGGCAAGTAAGTGGACTGCTATTGATTCCGGCAAGAGGGTTACGCAAGACTTTGGTGCAGGGAACAATAGAGCTGTTTTTATCGAACCTTCAGCGCAGATTCCAGGAAAGTTGCGCTGGCGTGACGCTTCGGGCTCCGGAGGCTGGACAATGCAGGTCCACCGACGGTGGCTCAGATTCGTGCTGGTGGTACTGCTCATGAATTCACAGGCCAATGCACAGATTTTTGCAGTGCAAAGTCGCGATGGGGATCCAGAAACGGTCTTGAATTTTAAAGAGGATCTCAATAATGGACGTGTTCCAACGTTGGCGACGCAACGACCAGAACGGCCATGGTTGCTTGACCAGAATGCATCGTCGGACTCGTCGGAACCAGCAGAGCCCTCGACACCGACGCCCGAGGTTTTAAAACCAACCGACGCACCAAGTACACGGGCGCCTTTGACAAGTGCTTCCCCGGGAGTGAATAATAAGGACGTAGATGCTACCGACAAACCTTTACCTGTTAACAAACCCGTCGATCCTGCAAAGCGCGACGCCAATCGAGACAAAGCGACTGGTGTGGTAAAGCCAAAGGACGAGACCACGGAGGTTACGTTTACAAGGTCCCCACTTCTTCAACAGACAGCGCCTGTGTCCGACGCCATCCCCACGGCTGACAGCAATGCTAATTTTGACAAGCCAACCTCCAGTCCTCCAACTGAAGTTGAAATCAAGCCAGAGGAGTCGAAACCCGTGCCAAATGCACCACCGAAATCAATTTCTTTAAAAGTGAGGAAACAAATCATCGATCCCGAGTCTGGATCGGACGACGATGCCAGTGTAGGCTCTAAAAGTGATTTAAACGAGACCCAACAGACTTTGAAACCTCCTACGAAGAAGGATGCCAGTACGATTCAAGAGACTCTCGAATCAAATACAGTCGATTTAAAGACAAGTAAAACAAGTGACAAGACTACGAAACAAGACAATTTATCCGACAATGGTACGGATTCAAAGCAAGAAGCAGATACGTCGCGATCATCTTCGTCGTCTGGATCGCCGTCGGCCGCGGCGTCCGTATTAGCTGATGCAGCATCGAATGCCACGAGTACTGCATCAAATACGTTAATGCTTGGTTTAATGATGGCAGGCGCGATTGCGCTTGTGTTACTGGTCGCCCTCTTTGTATACAAGAAAACCAATCAACTGGTCCAAGACGACGACCCTGGTCTTGAAAGAGGACGTCACGATCACACTCAAGGCGTGGCTCAAGCGTCAACAGTGGCGGCAAATTATCATCAGAATCACAACATGTCGCCAACAGGGTTTAGTGACGACAATTACCCGCCAAATCCTGGCAATAGCCAATTCGATCAGGAGCCTTACGATCACGATGGAGGTCGACTTACGTACAATGATCCAAACCTCGACATGTTGACACCACGAAGCCAAATCGCTTTAGCGCATTCTCAAATGTCCTTGCCACCAATGGCGCAAACAAATTCTTCACACGGTACGAGTCAGTATTCGCAATACTCGTCCCAGTCGTCGTCGTTTTATGGTCAAAGTATGTATAGCTCTGGTCACTCGGGGAATCACTTTCAATCAAAGTATGACAGTCGACATCGAGAGGATCTTGCTTCCGAGGACGAGAGCGATTTTGGGGGCGATTCGATTCAAGATCTGTCGAATGGATGGCATGGAATGGGTCAAAAAGGGTCGAAAAAGACGACAAAGCGACCGGATTTGTCTTTGGACGAGTCGTTTTTTGAACCCAAAGACTCGCGATCGACGTCAGCAAGTGATTATCACGGCCAAACGCGCTTTCAAGCGTCCGGCCAGACAGAATACCGCATGTCCACGGCAGATGAGAGCAGATATATGGGCGACGAGAGTTTTGCGGCCACGAATAGTAATTACGACCAGAGCCACTACAATGGCGACCCGAGTTTTCAAAGCAGCGGCTTTAGCGAGTTTGAGGCATCTGGTGCACCCCGCCGACGAGGGGATAGTAGCAATCATGACGCGTCTTCGTTTTATCGGACCAAAGATTCTCGATTTACGGACGCTTCATACTATTGAGCGACTTACGAGTCCTGACCAATTTTAATGTCCCTCAAAAGTTTGTCCATGGTTGTGTGTAAACCTACGGATGTCTGTCAAAATGGAATTCAAATTAATTTATACTTTTGGCGATTGTATTCCTGTAAATTTGTATTTAAATTGCGAATTTTTCATTGTTCGTGAAAAACAAATTAATATATAGATTGAAAGGTTTTCTTTAAAAAAAATAAAAACAACCGACTGATGTGATGTACACCAAGTGCGTCCGATCTCGTTCCGCAGTGGCAGAGACATCCTCGCCCCTTGGCAGACCTTGCAACTCTTCTTTGGCTCGTTGTTACGCCTCGTGGGGCGCGTTTAGTACGCAAGTGCCAATTCTTTGCAACGTATTGCAAGATTCAGTATCAAACCGCCGAATCTCTCGTGTTGCCACGAGTAGATTTAATACCGAGAACATCACGCTAGAAGACGCGCCATGGCGGACGCGCAGGATGTCCAGACGCTCAAGATGCAAGGCACGTGACATCGTGTGGCCATTTAAAGCACACTCTCTTCCTTTGTGACAATATCGTGTGGTTTGTAGTGGTACGGAAACACGAGAATGACCCGGATCGTCGACGTTCGACTCATTTGCGATTAGAACCGCCACGTACGTGGCCATGTTGCAGTCCTTTTTCGTGCCATGATGCGACTTTAGACACTAATACGCGTTGTAACACGTAGAATCCGATGTCCGATTAGCGAGTTCTTTCCAACGGGCCCGCACATCAGGCGTTCATCGCCTTCTTCGCTCCAATACTAGCAGTATCGGGAGCTATGTACCACCGACAAAGGAGAACGATAGTACTCCTACCGGCAATAATGCGTCTAGCAGCAACGCGATTGTTGAAAACGACAAGCTTTATGACTCGAAAGAAATGCCTTCCGTGCCTGAATCGGTCAAAATAGACGATCATCTCGCTACTGACCAAGTCGAAGACGATCCAGTGCCTTTGTATCTCGAACACACATGGACCCACGTGGTGCTTAAAATGACGGCGTTTACCGAAGAAGATACCGTCACAAGCTTTACGTTTGATGAGAAAGGAGGCGGTATTGGCCAAACTTGTGAGAATATTGCAAGTATACCTGCCGATACACTCCTTGCAGAGACCGACCACGCACGTGTGCTGTATAGTCACGGGCGTTTCTATTTAGTCAATGGCGACCAAGCAAATGGGGACACGTTTGTGCGGTTAAGTCCCGTGGAAACCCAAGCAAATGACGAAAATATGGGCGATCGTATGCAATGGCCTCTCGAGCCTCACGTGGCATTTCGAGTTGGAAAATCGGATTTTCTTGTTACATCGTTTCACGAAGAATTGCCAAGTCTTACGGTCTCGGCATTAAGTGGCAAATTAGCTGGCACGGAGTTTGTGATTACACAAGAAGGTGCAGGAATTGGTCGATCTGCGGAGAATCAAATCCATACAAGTGATGGGGAACTCTCTCGAAAACATGCTGCAATTTGGTTTGATGAATTGACGAATCAATTTTATTTGATTGATTTAAACTCGACGAATGGGACATTTATGAAACTCGTGGGAAGTTATCAAGAACCCTATCGACTGGAAATTGGCGACGATTTACTCGTGGCACAAACGTGTTTAACTGTCAATCGGTTTGACTTTGGAGCGCATGCCGACATGGGCGCTCGTAAACATATGGAAGACGCGCATACGATTATTCAAGACTTGTGTATTGAACCATTAAGTCGTTTGGGATTGCATCCCCAGTCATTCTTTGCTGTCTATGACGGCCATGGCGGTGACGAAGCATCTTCGTTTTTGAGTGACGTGCTCCACCATAGCCTCATTACCGCGTTTTTCATGCACACGAGTGAATTGAAACCTTTACTAACAATGACAATTGAGGAATTGCAATCAATCATCATGAAGCGCTTGACCAATGCGTTTGAACGTACGGATGAAGAATTTTTAAGGACCTCGGATCGTCCGCAAGCTGGAAGCACGGCCACGACAGTCTTTGTGGCGGGCAAGTATCTCTTTGTGGCCAACGTTGGAGACTCGCGCACTGTCTTGAGTCGCAATGGCACAGCTGAACGACTTTCAAATGATCATAAACCCAGTCGAACGGACGAAGCGCAGCGGATTCGAGAGACTGGCGGCTTTGTGATTCACGGACGTATTATGGGCGAATTGGCCGTCTCGCGTGCCTTTGGCGACGCCCCTTTCAAGTCGTTTGATCTCGTCGAGCCTTTGGTCGATGACATTGACACGAAAGCACGGAACGAGTACAATTCGCAGGAATTACCGGTGAATCCCAACGATATTTTAAAAGGTCCATTAGTGATTCCGACGCCAGAGTTTACCGTCACGGAATTAACAGACGAGTGCGAGTTTGTGATGCTCGCAAGTGACGGATTGTATGATGTGTTGAAAGATCAAGAAGCTGTGGATTTTGTTCGTCGAAAACTTGTCGAATTGAAAGATGTGCAACGGGCTGTTGAGGTGTGTGAGTGAGTGGATTGTGCTAGATGATGCTTGTGGTGGATTAATGGCGCGATTCTCTCTCGTTTTTCTTTGTGTAGGCGCTTATTGAGTATGCCATTTTTCATCAGCGGTCGACCGATAATGTGACATGTGTCGTTGTGATGTTTAAAGAGGCGAAAGAAATAGTGTGGCAAAGTTCCTCGTAAACATGAGTCTGAGCGCTAAAAAAGAGGACAAAACATCAATATATAGGATAGGACGGGACAATTACTACTATTGAACGAAAAATTGCCGTATGGGTTTAAAAAGAGTAAAACCACATTTTAGGAAGAGAATTTCTAAACTCACTTCATGCAGTTTTTAGTCAATTTAATTTCTGAATTACAGCGTATCACATTGCATTACATAGATCAACGCCAAACTCTCCGTGCACGATCACCAACTGCGGCGTTATCTGACGGCTTTCCATTGACTTTTTTGCGCGGTTTAGAAAAGTTGGAACCGTCCTAGAACGAAGTGCAAGTAAAGATTTTTTTAAATACAAGAATGCTGGTATCCCATCATGACCCAGACCGTCCCGAAAATTCAAGTAAGCGAAGCCATAAGTGCTTGAACTATCCTTTCCAAGTCACTTTAAAGCAAAGAGCTTGGAAGTTGGAGATAGATAATGGTGCTCAAAACCATGACCTTGTGCATCTTAGTGCATATTCTTCCGTACGCAGGCTTGGGAATACGGCAAGTCAGCAGGTGGTTCGCTTCACAATGCTGTTGTCCCTTCTAGAACAATTTAATAATTGTCTCTCGTTCATCATGGCCAACTAATGAACGTCTTTGAGCGTTACAGGCGTGTGGATGTCGTACGAGTGAGTGCGATGGCCTCACTTGTGGTTCGGTCGTTAGCATGACTGCACAAGACCTCAGTGTGAATACCCAGCACATTGTGGAGTTAGATCCCGACGGCTGTGCACGAGCAAATGCAACATCGAAGGTCCGCTATTGTGACGTGGACATAGTTATTGACGGAAGTGCACAAGCACAGGCAGCGTCGAAGTTCAACCACTCGAATAAGTTAAGAGGTACGAAACAAGGATGCTTTCTTGAAAAGCAACATCCAAGAGAATTTGGAACGCCCGTCTATAAGAGAGAGTGCGAAAGTCCTTGCTCGACTGGAGAGTCGATCGTGAAGGATATCGCTGTGGTAGCGCAACCACAGCTAGAGGATGTTGGGGAGGATATTCACCAAATAATTTCTGAGAGAAGAAGTCCCCGGAAACCTGTGGTCTAAGGTTCCCAGGTACCTTTGGAAATAAGTTCCAAAGAAGAAACTGAGACAATCAATGTCTTAGTAAACAATGGATCAAGTGTAGGCGCTTATACACTTGATCTATTAGCGCCTCCGAAGTTAACTTCGGAGATAACTCGATTGCCAACGCTATAATCGAAACGGTTTTTGCTGATCTGCGTAGTAGTAAAGTCAAGCAGATCTGCCTACTTGTCACAGATGACGACAACGTGGCCAATATTCGGTCGGCAATCGTATTTCTTGAGAACGAACGGATTCTCAATAGCTCATCGATAAACGAAAGTGTCCTGAATGAGAAGATTCGGATTATACGTTTTACGTCCCGATCCTGGGAGTCTTTGAAAACAACCCATATGCATAAAGATTTAGTTGAATTTTAGGATGTCTTCCCTGAATCAGTACCGTGCGAGTTGCCTAACGACAAAGGCACTCGACACGAAATCGACCTTATCCCAGGTTCGAAATACTGTGGTATGAATCAATTGCCGTTGCGTCGTGAACAAGTAATAGCGATCGACAAATTCTTTGCCGAATGCTTAGCAGCGGGCCATGTGAGGGAATCAACTTTCCCACATAGCTCTACAACCTTCTGTGTGCGCAATGCAACAGGAGGTTGGCGGATAGTGCATGCATTCAATAAACTGAATACTGCAACTGTACCGGCTCAAACGCCGATACCACGAAAATATGTAATCATTGATGGCATGTCAAAGAGTACTATCTTTTCGTCAATGAATCTGCTGGATGGATTCTATCAGATCCTTGTGCGTGAACAAGATATTCCGCTCACAGCAGTAATCACCCCCAAGTAGTATGCTATGGGAGTGGCTAGTCATGCCACAGGGGTTTAGTAATGCCCCTGCGACATTTGACAAACGTGTAACCAATCTATTGAGATCGGGGCGGGATTTTGTACCGAGCTATTATGATGACGACTTCGTTCATAGCAGACCCATGAACGGAACGCCGGATGTTGAAGTTCATCGTATCCACGTCCGAAAGGTTCTTACCCTTATGCGTAAGCACAAGTTGCATGCAGAAATGTATATTCGCTGCAAGCGAAATACCTCTTCTTGGGTGCATCGTGGGTAAACACGGTGAATGCCGCGATTCAGAAAAAGATCAAGGCGATCACCGACTGGCTTGTACCAGTCGATGTAAGGGACTAAAACAGTTCCTCGTTTAGCGGCATTTTTGCACAAGTACTCACGTACTTGTGCTAAAATGACAGTATATCTTTCTTCTTTGTTGAAGAAAAAACGTAAAGTTGTCATGGAACCCTGATTGTCAGCTTTCCTTCGATGATATTAAGAAAAGCTGGATGCAATCGCCAATCCTGGCGATTGCAGACCGAGATCGACCTTTTCATGTCGTCCCTGACGCCAGCGATTTTGCATTCGGCTGTGCGTTAACGCAATATGTCACAGACGGCGCAGAGCGCGTCGTCTATTTTCAATCGCGTCAATTTCAACCAGCGAACGCAACTATTTAGTGTATGATAAGGAACTCCTTGCCATGAAATACGCACTGGCTAAGTTAGGGTCTACCTCTTGGAAGATAGACCGTTCATTGAATATACGGACCATGCGTCTTTACGCACGGCCATAAGCAGTCCACACCTCTCGCATAGAATGGCGAGATGGTTGTCTTCCTTTGCGGAGTATAACTTCTCCGTGGAGTATAAATCAAGACGACTAAGCGTTGTCGCTGATGCCCTTTCGCGCCGGCCCTATTTTGAGCTGGCTGCGCAACAGTGACCATAAGATCACTGTTGCAATAATAAGTGTTCCGATGTCAACATTAAATGACGACGTTAGAAGAGCTTAACATGAAGATAAGGCTCTTACAGGGTTGATGGATTACCTAAGAGATCCATCCCAACAATCCTTAGAAGGGTTGTCGAAGTTGTATCGATCCTCAACAGATAGATATACAACGCGCAACGGTTAATTGTATTGTTCAGCCATTGCTGGCGACACACCTCGTGTCATCATCCCTACCCATAATGATCTGCGATTACGCATCATGTATGAGTACCACGATGCACCAAAAAGTGGTCATCGTGGACGGGAGAAGACATTTCTCACGATAAGTTCCGACTTCTACTGGCCACGCCAGTATGTGTTCGTCCACAAGCACATACGTGCTTGAGAAGTTTGTCAACAAGAAACCCCAGTGCTTCATCCCGTGCCCAGTGCTTCATCCCGTGCTCCGTTACATCCTCTGCCTTTTCCGGCAGAGTGCTGGCAGTCCGTATCTATGAACTTCGTCCTCGGATTCTTTGAAGTCACCCATAAGAATAATGGTATTCTTGTTTTTGCTGAGCGTTTAAGCAAGATGGTACATCTTGCTGCCGTCCCGGAGTCGATCACAGCCAAAAGCTGTGCTCGTGGCTTTATTAAAACGATCTTTTACTTGATGGGTTACATTTTGAACTGGTCTCAGATCGAGACCCTCGATCCACGGCGGGATGAGCTCAAGCTTAAAATCTCCGTGCAAAATTTTCATTGCGAATTGTAGCATGAGAATTTCCAGATTCAGCATGAGAATCTGCAGTCGTGAACAAGTCACTACCATCCTCAATACCACTTTCTAATTAACACCCTGCGGCTGAGTTAGTGAGCATTACTGGTTTAAGCTATGCTCTATTATTGATTTTAGTACTACCGCAGCCGCAAACCTGTATAACTAGCCATTGAAGGAGATGGTAACAAAAATACGTTAAGAATGCAAAGGTAAAGGTGAAGTCGTAACAAGGTTTCCGTAGATGAACCTGCGGAAGGATCATTACCACACCTAAAAAACTTCCACGTGAACTGTGGCAAAACTTAGTTGGGAACAAATTAGGCGGCGACTGCAGACTTTATTGTTAGCGGTTGCTGCTAAATGCGTCCCATCATGGCGATCGTTTCGACCTCGGTTGGAATTAGTAGCTAACAGTGTTCAAATCACTTGGATCACATTTAAAAATGTCAACTTCTGATCATCCTGAAACAGATGGTCAGACGGACCGTGCAAACCGTATTCTCTAAGAGATACGTCTCGGACACGTCCACTCTTTTGACAGCTGGAGCGAGTTCTTGCCGATGTAGAATTTGCCATCAACAATTCAGCGCATGCTTCTACAAAGCATACACCATTTTTCGTGAATGGCTTACGACACCCTCGTATCCCTATGCTGTTTGAGAGTAACTCTTATTTAAGGGGGGAGGGACTCGCTCGAGCAAAGAAGCTTTAGCTCTTGCTCATGACTCATTAGCCCTAAGGTTCAATGCGAAGGATACGAATGTTGAGTTTACTAACATTGAAGTGGACAAACTCAGTAATAACAGTTATGCTTTTACTGACTTAGACAACGATGCTGGAAGACTCAGCATCGAAAACAATACTATTAATGATAATGCTCTCAATCGTGAAGAGATGAATATCTCCGCAGTGCGAGCCGGTTGCACTGAAACAAAAATAAAATCGAGTCAGCAGGTGGTTTCCTGCTGGCTAGCGAAGCAGTGGTCCATTTGTACGGGATTCCATCGCTAGTGCGGTGGACCGACAGATACGGAACTCTGACAAAAATGGAAAAGCAAACACACTTAAATTTAAAATTAATGACCTAGTCATACTGTCTACGGTAAACCCACCAAAGCACGTAGTGACGAGTGTAGGCAGTAATAAATTACTGCCCAGGTATATCGGCCCGTTTCGTGTATTACATCGCTAAGGCAATGCATACACGATCGAGCTGCCTCGTAGAATGCGTACGCATCCTACTTTTTTTGCTGGTCGTCTCCGCTCACGCCATCAGTACGAGGCTTCTTCCGATCCGGATTACACCGGAACGGTCAAGGGCATCAGCTAAAGCCTTATGGCTCCCAGCTAAAGACTTATTGTCTCAGAACAGGGTCTATTTCTTTTGAGCAAGACGATCCACTCTTTCCTACAAGAAAGAAAATCTTCTGACGAACAGTCAACAGCTTCTTTTCGTTCGCCAGTTTGTTCAGTCTCAATCTGCGCACAACTTTTTACCTGGTCACGAGAAACATTGTCGACCGTCACCGCTAATGCGCGGCGACGAAATTGCTCGTGGTCAAGATTCCCTCTTAAGGAAAAAAGGGTGTGATTCGAATTACAATGCTGAATCGGGCTCGTCAAACGAGGCGAATCCGATTCCCCCCCCACATCCATTGATGGGTTCGGGTGGTGAGAAGCGCTTTCTTGTTAAAAGATTCTTGAGCCACCGTGAGGCAAAGAGGTTCGAGTGAGTTATCTCGTTCGTTGGCGAGGGTGTCCGCCCTCGCATGATAGTTGGGAACCTCGTTCCTAACTGATATTGGACGTTCCGGGTCTCGTCTTACATTACGACGAGACCCATCCTCCTTGGTAAAAGGTCCAACGGAGAACGAGTGCTTCCCGAGCAAAAAAGTATTGAAGGTTATCGATCCCTTGACGCATCTCGTAAGAGATGAGAGTCCTCCAATGGGGATCTTTGAGGAATATGCTTCCTTAGGGCATTTACCTGCACCCTTAAAACAGCATGGACATGAGTCTCCCCACGAGAGGCAAGAATCCGTGCCTCTCTAAACATAGGGTGCAACTTATAGGGTGCACCGAGTACGGTCCGTTCTGGAACCGTTCACGGAAAGCATTTAGCTTGTCAAGCCAGACCTCACAGCCTATGTTATGTACATTCTATACAAAGGCTGTCCAAGCTCGGAACAAAGGTTTGACATCCTTTGTTCGTTTGCAAGTGTACCACCGATGCCGGTAAAAGGCATTGATGAAGAATTCTGTTTCAACCTCACCAGGCTTGTGAAGCCATGATGAGTCGAATATCGGAATATGATAATCGCCAAGATGGGCTATCGCATCAAGCTTTGCTTGATACCTTCAAACGAACGCTGACAATCAGCATTCCATAACCATTTCGTCTTTTTTCAAGAGACGAGAGAGATGAACTGTCATCTCGGCATAATTGCGAGAGTACTTGTGCAAGTACGCCGCTAAATCAAGGAACTTTCTAAGTCCCTTGACATCGACTGGAACTGGCCAGTCGGTGATTGCCTTGATCTTTTCGGGATTAGGGCGCGCGCCGTGTTTACCGACGATGCACCCAAGAAGTGGTATTTCGCTTTTGATCGTTGGTCACACCAGACCAACGAATGAGGTTTCTCTTAGAAAGTAACCAAGGCCTCATTTCAGGAGCGAACCGCAACGTATTGCGGTCCGTCTCCTGCTGGCGCATGTTAACGTTAACGTCAACTTGGCCCTGGGGGCGATCTCTAGATTCATCCTTTTTTCTGGTGATACAAACTAGCACCACCAGCAGCACTCTTACCTTCGCGACCACGCTATTCCTGGTGACAAACACTAACGTCACCAGAGTTTTGGTCATCGCCCTCGGAGTCATCTGATGATGACTCCCCGCCAAAGAGGTCCGACAAGTTTAACAACCTCGTCACCATGTTTTTGTAGTCACGTTAAGAACCAAAGGCTTAACGGGCTGGGCCCGGTGGGAGAGGTGATCCGGCGGCCTTCCCAGTCACCACTGAGTCGGGCGATGCAGGTGACTTGGACCAGTCACCTACGACTGGTGTAGCGGGTGACGTGTCCCCGTCATCTACATGTCATCAACAGATGACAAACCCCAGTTGTAGCGGGCACTGCCGACTTGTACTCCTTTAGTGCAAGTGGTGCTACACGTCACTTCACGTGCAAAGAAGACTCTCTTCAAAACACTTGCTTCAAAGAGGGTTAAAAGTAAGCTGTGTTTAATATATAATAGGTTCTTCTGTTTCTATCTATCTATTACCAACTTAATTTTATACTAATACAAAACCTGTAATAAATTCTTTTCTATCTCTCTCTTTGCGCGCGGTGGCTGGGATGGTGGCTGGCTGGTAAATCACGCTTCATGCAGCAAAGTAATATGACATCCCATCATTCAGACGTACTCTCGACGATAGAAATACAAATATAAAGGGTGTTTGAAACGTCTCCTACTGTTGAGAATGGAACAGTCGCCTGATATACGTCAGGCGGCTGACTGAGCCTTCGAATGAGAGGGCTCATTCTGATAGACTAGTAAACAGTCACGATGAGGCTGACTGGACTGCGGAGCAAGTAAATATAATGATCTATATCTACCAATGGATAAGCTTTCCGAATTTTATTATTAAAAGTAACATTCTCCAAATATTATCTATCTTTTAGATAATGTATTAATAACAACCTTTAAGTGTTAATTTCATGTAGCGATACACCCCGTTACACCAGTCAACTCCAATGGGAGCAGGAGGTGACATATCCCACGCAGTTGACGCATAAGCGTCTACTGAAACATTTGCCTTACTGACAGCTACACTGATCTGTGCAGCTGCCAGCTTAGCGGCCTCGCGGTCCACGCGCTCAGACTTGTTTGTCGCCATCTTGATCTTGGTCAAAATCAAGAATGCAAATAAAATCGATATTTTGATTAAGATCATATTGCAAACAAAACGGGTTATTTGATTAAATCATAATGCTAATAAAATTGGTATTTAATTCAGAAAAACAATAATGCTAATTACAAGGAAACACTTAATGATCGCCCTGTCACCCTACATCAATCACTGTAGTGACAGTTGATTAAGGGGTGGTGGTGATGTAACGTGGTGTTTCGTTACATAAGTAAATTTCCTACAAGAGAAAATAAGCAAAGAAGTACAAAAAATAACTATCTTTATTAATTTTGACTTAAATAGTTCCAATAATAGCATATTTGATATTCTTTTTGATGCAATTAGACATAAGCTTTATTGATTGGTTGTTTTAAGTCTAAATCAACCACGCCAATCATTTCAACACACGATTGTGCGGTGCGTAAGGAGGCGCCATACTTAGTTAGATATTAATATTATAAGTTCAGTAGTAGATGGAAGATCGTTACGCAGGAAACTAATTCTATTAATATTTCTTCCTAATACTAATCCTTTGAATAACCTTTAGTAGCTTAAGACCCTAAGCTCTTAAAAAAAACTGTGTACGTGAAGCCTAACCTACACTGTTATCAGTGTATGGTCAACTAGTACTTACCAGTAGTATTGAAAGGTGCCCCGTTACAGCTAGCGCTATAGTAATCCTAGGTATTAAAAATAATACGCTCGCAATGTAGGAGTGCACATCTACAGAGGTGGCATCTATTGATTAATTAAAAATATGCTTTATGCTTAATTTTTTATAAATAGAAATTAATTTTCCGTGACGACACTTGTCCTAAGGTCGTTGGGTGAGGTAGCTTAGACGCCCACCAACTACCTCACTGTGCATGAAGGTGTGTGCTTAAGTAGAGCGTTGTTGCTATAGAAGCGCCCGCGTAGTAGTCCTATTCATGACCCGTCTCTCTGAGCGTGTCAGTGAGGATGAGCTTAAAATCAATTGAACTCGTTTCACAGACCTCTCCGAATGTCATCGGGAGGTGGCAGAGCACTTGGCGCAGGGACTTGGGGAACAAGCCCTGGCCAGGCTCTTGGGTTGTCCTCCTGAGCAATATGCTGCTCAATTTGAGAAGTTTGAAGCATTCGTGCTCAGACAGCGGAGAGCCGCGTCCGAGGCACAGTGCCATGCTGCGGCGGAGTCAGTCACTCAGACTCAGGATGAGCTGAGGCATGAGCAGGATCGGAGCGAGGCTCTCAACAGGACTGTTGAGATGCTCTCTGCCCGGCCGCATCAGCCGAGGCCCATTCGGATAGACCGCCCAAATTCGATTGAACTGCGGCGCACACGATTGTCCACAGGCTTTTAGCCGTGGAGCAATGCGGTGTCGCCCAGCTCATCGAGGACGACAGCCGGATGGTGTCGTACGCCATGTCGCATCTGCGCGGTAAGGCCTCAGAGTGGGCTTACTCGGCGCTTATGGCGGACAGAAAGGCGTTCCCTTCATGGGCGATCTTTTAGGAAAAGATTCGCGCCAAGTACCAGCCGCCGAACAACGAAGTGATGCTTCAGGCGCGCTTCTTTGAAGCGCGACAGGCGAAGCGATCTCTGCAAGAGTATGTGCAAGAGATGCACTCGCTGTCGGCATCCATAACCGTAGGTCCGATTCCGGAGCACATTAAGGTGCCCACGTTTATGAACGGACTACGGCATGGCCCATCGCGACAGGCCCTTTTCAGAAAGGTGCCGTCGACGATGGAAGAAACAATCCAAATTGCCTTAGTTGAGGAGCAATCCTACAACAGTGCCTCGGCGACAGCTTAATATAAGCCGTCGACCGAAAGGACAGATGCCACTCCTATTGAGTTGGGCAATGCGGACGTGGTATGTTATATATGCGGCAAGCGCGGCCATATGATGGCTCGCTGCTATGCCATGGTCCCTGCTGGGGCAAAGATGCCCGGCAAGAGGACTCTCTTTTCAAAAGGCAATGACAAGAACCAGCGTGCGAGACGCATGAGTTCTGCACCGACCACTGAGGAGTCAGGAAATCCAGGAGCGCAGTAGGGGCGGAATTCACTACTGACGCGGACTGTGAAGCTACCCCTAAGTTCAGAGTTGTCGAACAAATGGGTAGCATAGTCCGTGAGGATCTCGAAATTTCAAACCTCAACCCTGCTGGTCTATAGCGCTCAAGTACGAGGCAATGAACAGGTGATGACCCTCCTAGTTGATTCGGGTGCATCAAATTTTTTTGTAAAACTCGCGGCTCTAAGAAAGTGACCGGCGATGTTTGAGGTCGCTTTGCTGGGATGGCAAGCGAGAAGAGGCGGCCATTCGTGTAGCGAACGGCGCACTCGTTAAGTCTGAGGGAGTCCTGGTAGAAATCGCCTTTAGCTTTAGTGACTTCTCTTGTATAGAAAAGTTCACAGTGCTAGGTATGGAGTCCGTATGACCTCATCCTAGGCATGCCATGGTTATCAAAGCACCAACTATGGATAGACTGGCGTACACGCACAGTTGCAATCTCCGGATGTGAAGCGTCACCAATTCGTGCCCAGCTCGTGGAGACTGGGGTAGTGAAAAGGGCAATGAAAAGTAGTCATGTGTCCCATGGTCCTGCACAGAGCCAAAAGCTTGTGGCAGTAGATGGCGAGCTGACAGGAAATCAAGCGTCGCATAAACCGGCACGGTGCCTAGAGCCTGGTGCGATTGGAAGGGGTGCGTTAGCCAGGAGAGCAACGGCACCCGCTTCCCAGTCAAAGGTCGTGGTGACTCGAAGAACGAGTACCCGACAGATTAGGACGATCAAAGGCACGTCTAAACGAGTGACCTTTGGATCAGTCCCTAATAAAGAGGACGGGCCTTCAACGAGGTGTTCGAGGCCGTCAAAGACGAAATTGCGGAGGCATCCTCAGTAAAGATGCCCCGGCAAGTCTTTAAATCTGCCGAGGCGATAGTAAATCTCCTGGAGATATCGTGGAATCTGAACCTTGCCGAGTTAAAGGAAGGAAAGATCCACCCATATTCACAACAGTTCCAGAAGATAACTTGATTGACTGTTGCTCGTCGTCCACAATGGACAAGAGCGTCCTAGAAACGGACAAGAAAAAACAGTTCGCTGCTCAAGGCTGGGATGCCTTGAGAGACAGTCCGCTCTTTGAGGTTCTGTATAATCATCGAATTGTGTTTCCAGAAGAAGTGCCGTGCCGCCTACCAGCAGATAGGGGCATCGAGCACGAAATAGACCTCGAATCTGGCACCAAGGTATTGTGTGACCAGGCAATGGCCGTTGACGAAAGAACAAGTCGATTATGACGATGAGTTCTTTGACAAGCAAGTCAAGGCGGGACATGTGCGTGAGAGCAAATCGCCTCACTGCAGCCCGACCTTTTGTGTACATAAAGCCCCAGGTGGATGGCACGTGGGTCATACTTACAATAAGCTACCGCGACCATACCGGCTCAAACACCAATCCCCGGAATGATGTTCTGTTGAACTCCATGAAAAGGTCAATTATCTTTTCCGCGTTGGATTTAAAGGATGGCTACTATCAGGTTCTCATGAGAGAGCCAAAACGGCAGTAAGCACCCCAAACGGTATGCTTTGGGAGTGGCTGGTGATGCTCCAAGGTTTTGAAAAACGAATTAGCGACATTCAACCGGGTATTAACTCAGGTGAGACGTCAGCACCGTGCCTACGCGCCCCATTGCTTTGACGATGTATTCGTGCATACAGGGTCGAGGACGGGCTGAGCGCAATAGAGTCTCACAAGCGTCTTTTAGACGGTGTGTCGTAGACGTTGAAGGACGCCCAATTGTAAGTCAACTTGCAAAAGTGCATCATAGGGGTCCCTGAGATACCTGTGCTCGGCTGCATCGTAGGTACAGCTTTGTCGATGAGCGATTAGCCATTACACGTAAAGCCCGTGACGCAATAACAAGCGCACACGACAAGCAAAACAATATGCGGACCGAAATGGTCGCAAAAATAATGAGCGTTTTAGAGTGGGTTAAAAAGTACTTTTAAGTACTGCTACCCTACCTAAGAATGCAATTTCCGAACTAATTGGAGGAACTACAAAGTTGTAGCCGCGTTTCGTTCGGCCCTTTACGGTGGTCGAAGAGGTTGGAGACCTATATTATAGACTCACCCTTCCCCCGTATATGAAGACGCACCCCGTATTTTACGTGGGTCGTTTGAAACGGTATGTAAACCCAAATGAGGTCACATATCCCCATCCGTGTAAGGAGACCGATAATGACGTCGACTGTGAGTCGATCGTCGTTCGGGTGAGGGGGACGGTGAAGGCGAAAAGCTATCGGACCGACTCCTTCCACCACGAACAGGTCTTGGAGAGCGAGGGACATCACGCGAGTAACGCGGATCCCTCAGCATTATCCTCTCAAAGAGGTTTTAGTGCTCCACTCCTATCAGGCGCCGCCTGCACTGATGGATGCGGCTAGGAATAAAAACTTTCTTGCTGGATGGTTGCTTGCTCACCACTCTGTGAGGCAAGGTATCTGATCCTCGTCCAATGGAGATGTTACCCGAAGACTCTTGGGAACCGATCGATACCATACATCTTGATGTGCCCGGCTTGATGGCTGCCTCTAAAAAGGAGCACCAGCTGAAGCCTCTTCGCTAGTCTCAAACGGACAAGCAGAAGCAGGGTTGTAAAAAGAAGCAGGGGGTACAGTACCGCCCATGATTTCTTTCACACGCAAGCGGGCGAAATTAGTCCACTGCATCCGCTGTTTCATCGCATCGGAATGCGGATGCATGCGGAGCGCGAATTCCGTCTCGTATTGGTCGGACGTTTCAGCTAGATGCAACACGACCGGGATCGGGAAAAATGCGCCCAAGCGATTTTCCCTGACCCTTCCATGATTTAAAGACGCCACAATATTTATGAGCGTCTAGAAGAGCGCGCTCTAGGAGCGACGCTCTTGGCCTGTTTCAACAAGGCCACTTAGATGGAGGGGGCATCTTTGGATATTCCATCCGACACATAGCCACGTTCAAAACGACTGGCTTGTGACACCGTTCACGTGTCGTCAGCGGAGCTTTAGGCTCGAAATCCTCTATGTCTGAATCATTATTTAATTTTTAATTTAAATATTATGGATATGGGTCTGAGTATAAGGCGTTGCGGTTATACTACCCAACGGAGAAGCGGCTGCGCCTTTATGGGCAGCGCTCTCATTACCTGTCGCTGCGCTATCTAGCGCAGACGACGAGACAGCATTCTAAATTGGGCTGTCTCCATATTGTGAGCCAAGACAGAAGTTTGGATGGGCAATAATGCGCCATCTTCATTCCTAATAAGCTCGTTGTCCGCATAACTGTATGAAGTGACGGCAACGGTGTCGACTCATTGTAGTCGACAACGATCGACGGATCAGCATCGTCGCAGCCAAAGTGGGATGGATCCTTAAGCCCAGTTGACGCGACAGCAGCAGTAGCTGTCGGTGTTTCGACTAAGGCATTAGATCCTGCCGGCGTATTAAATCGGCGCATGAGCTTAGCGCGTGGTTGAGGGGGTGTCTTCGCAGACGACCCACCAACGTTGCCACTTTTAGGTGGCATCTTTGGCGCCGTGTATGGAAACACAGGTCGCTAGAGTGATTGAGAGAACTAGCGGCGCGTAAAGGTGCTCGCAATTCCTCGCTCCTCTTTGACGAATTTAAAATGTAAATTCGTTCCTAAAAGGGTCTGGTGTAACGGGCTAAAGTTGCCCTAATGTTACACAGTTCCCTTTAAGTACACTTGGTGCACTTAAGGGGATGGTCAATTATATAAATAAAGTAAGCAGACCCACCTCTCGGGTGTGGTTCATACTTGTGACCAACACTTGTGTATGCGATGCACATAGGTGCATTTACATTAGGAGGGATGACGCCTAGCGTCATCCGTTACGCGAGGTATCTAGAAAGATACGCTCGCAATACATACTAAGTGTTTTCTATAGAGATGACATTTTGATCGGTAAAAATAGGTATTTATATTTAATGCGATTGAATATTAATCAGTCTGAAAACTACTTCCTACTTGGTAAGTGCGCACGAGGAGACGGATTGCCGCTCCCGTGACGACACTTAACTAAAGTTTTTAGTGCGTTGGGTGAGGACGCTAACGCGCTTTCCACAACTACCTCACTGTACGCAAGAGAAGCTGGTTAAGCCGCTAGTATCAAACTTTCCCCTCGTAGCTCACCGATTTCTCTGTTGATTGACATAGTTCACTGCTACTCTTCTACTTCTTCACAAAACACAACAACAGAGCGATACAGCGTCCGCTGCATGCTCCGACAGAAATAACTGCATGATTCCTAGAAGCTGCTATCTGTCGCGCACGGAGTGGGATGTACTGTTTGCCGCTTGCGCATTACGAAACTAAACCGATGGGAAGAGCGCAAAGTATTATTGTGCTGTTGTCACCGCTGTCGGTATGTAGAATTGAGAAACCACAGCACCGCATTAGCGCAACAAAGATTGGCAAGCGTCAAATGTACACCAGCTAACTTTTGCTGGCAAGTGCAGCAATTTAAAATGAGTGTCTGGCATAAACATTTTATCACATCGAAGCAGTTAAAAACCGGGCGCGAGTTCAAAGCTCGATTGGCTATTTAATTTTGTTCTTTCATTGGTCGTAATAATAGCCCCATTGTGTAACGAATCCAGTCCCCCTCGAGCGTCGTTCCTTCCTAGGACCTTTACCATGGGCATCCCGCGCTTTTACCGCTACATGTCGGAGCGCTATCCGCTGCTAAACCAACCAATCTCGAACGTTTCATTACTTCCGGAATTTGACGCATTCTATCTCGATATGAATGGCATTATTCACAATTGTACGCACTCGGACGCAGCCGATGACGCGCTGAATTCGTTGTCGCTCGAGGCTCAGCTGCACGGAATCTTTACGTACTTAGACCGTCTAATCACTCACATTATTAAGCCCAAGAAACTTGTATATATCGCTATAGACGGCGTCGCGCCGCGTGCGAAGCTCAATCAGCAGCGATCGCGGCGATTTCGTGCGGGTCTGGAACGCCAAGAAGCCATAGACAAGGAGAGACACCTTCAAATTAAGCTTCAAGATGAAAAAAATAGCAACAAGGCCTTAAATCTTTCAAACAAATTTGATTCGAATTGCATTACCCCAGGGACGGACTTTTTGAGTCAATTATCGCGACATTTGGTGTTTTTCGTACGACAAAAGATGAAAATTGATCCATTGTGGGCCCAATTAGAAATCTTTTTTAGTGGTAGTGAAGTGCCTGGTGAAGGAGAACATAAAATTGTCGAATTCATTCGTCATCGAAAGATGGCAGTTGATTATGAGTCGAATCTTCGTCATTGTATGTACGGAAGTGACGCGGATTTAATGCTCTTGGGGCTCATGACGCACGAACCGCACTTTACGCTTGTGCGTGAAACAGTTGTATGGGGCGGTTCATTTAAAAAGGTCGCAGTAAAGCACATTGAAGAGCAACAGTGGCAATTGGTTCATTTAAGCCTTTTTCGAGAATATTTGATGCTGGAAATGCGTGTCGAAGCCCCATGGAACGGCGAACGAATGCTAGATGACTTTATTCTACTGACATTTTTACTTGGGAATGATTTCATACCACATAGTCCGACGTTAGAGATTAGTGAAGACGCGATTCCGTTGCTCTTGAAAGTCTATCGGAATCTATTGGAAAGCCATCCAGGAAGTTATTTAACGTTAAATGGGAGAATTGTGAATCCGAAGTTATTGCAAGAATTGTTTCGAGTGATTGGCGACCAAGAAGAAGAGATTCTTGTGACTCGAGCGATGGAAGAGCAGAAACGATCGAAACGTCGTGGTAATCGACATCAATCAAGACAACACGAAGTGGAAGCCGAGGAGGTTCAGAACGCGATGAAATTACTTTTAAACGATACTAACGAAGACGAATTGCCACTGTCCTTACCGGATGATTGCGTTGATATGGACGAAGATGAACGGGCTTTACTGGAAGCTTTGGATGGCAAGGACGATACGATAATATCTCTAGAGCTGCAGCAGAAAGATCGCGAGATCCTCATGCTCGTTGGCAGTGAAAGTTTTCAAGAAACCAAGTGGAAGTACTACGAACACAAGTATGGCATACTCCGCGGCAATGGCGACGCTGACAATAAAGAGTTGGAACAAGTAAAAAAGTCCTATATTGAAGCACTAGTCTGGTGTATTGCGTACTATTTCCAAGGCCCACCGTCGTGGGCTTGGTACTACCCTTACCACTACGCGCCCATGATATCCGATCTTACAAACATTGAAGACATTCTCACGAACGTCATGTTTGACAAAGATTCGTCAATTGCGGGCCCATTGCTCCCATTTGAGCAATTAATGTCGAATCTCCCCGCTTCGAGCGCGAATCTCGTACCTGAATCGTATCGATTTTTAATGATTTCACCGCTTTCGCCGATCAAACACTTTTACCCCGAAACATTTGCCATTGATATGGAAGGCAAGCGCAATGCGTGGGAGGGTGTGAATCTCCTGCCTTTTATTGATGTCGCTTTACTAAAGCAAGCAATTGCTCAATACTGTCCTGATTCCGAGCTCACAGAAGCAGAAAGACAACGCAACAAGCTGCAGCTCAAGCCTCTTCGAATCGTTCGCGACTTAAATGTTTTAGATACATTAACGTCGACATTACCAGGCGTTCGTGGCTTTCCAAACGTATTATACTGTCATACTCGAGTTGAAGTTTACGAGCTGCCTCCGATCCCTGGTGGTGAGTTTCAGAGTAAACTCATGGACAATGTTGTTGTTCCGCTTGCTGGATTCCCTTCGCTCTTTTCCATTCCGCTTGAATCTACACGCATTGCTAGTGTTGGTCTCAATTGCTTTGGAATGAGTTCACGCAAGGCAAGTGTGATCCTACAACTCCCAGCTTCAGCCAAGTTAATAGACAGCGGTATTGCTACTGCCGACGAGATTCATCCTCGAGATCTACTTGGCACGACAGTTCTTGCAAATTGGCCAAATCTTCACGAAGTGCTAGTTGTAGGCTTGAGTACGCTATGTGGAGAATACCGTCTGAAAGCCTCGAAGCTTTTGCACAAGAATTCTCGACGTGACGAGACGGATATTGTCTTTACTTCGTACGGACCTGACGAGAAGACTGCTTGGGCGTATTATGCCCAGACAGAGGTGGTCAAGTTCTTATCAGGCCGTGGGCTTCCGGGCAGTGGCGGCATTGACCTCGGCGTTACGGGAATTACAATCGTCTTGCATGTGTTGCCTCTTCAAGGGATGATTTCGAATCCTCGTACAGGAGCCATTGAGAAAAAGTTTGGCGAAACAGAAGCTTTAGTGCCTGCGCAATTGACAATTCGGAATCATACGCTTCTTGATGCGCGATTTGAAGAAAAAGGCACGATGTTATTGAATGAACGCTTCCCCGTGGACTCGAAAGCTTTGATTACACGTGGCAAGTGGCTCGGTTGTACAGCTATTGTCTTGAATCACGATGAAGCCGAGCATTCAGTCTCGGTTCATGTAAATACGATTGATCGGGAGCCACCATTTGGCTACGTAATTGCCCAGAAACTAACGGATCGATTCTTTCCAGGCTATCACGTTGCTCAGAAGCTCGGAATCTCAGCGTCGACGTTGGGTTTGTTGACAGGAAGTGTGATTATCAAGCCCAAGGGCATTGATATTGGACTGAATCTTCGGTATCGCAAAGAGTTGTTGCTTCCTGGGTACTGTCGACTCGTAAGCCGTGATAGTGTGAGCTCGAGTGAAGACGCGGGTAATGTCTGGCGGAAAGGAGATATTGTGAAGATTGTTGGCACGAGCAGTCCACGTGCATTGACGTCAGATTCGTCATACAAGAGCCCGGGAAGCACGACTGCATGGGAATATACTGAACGTGCGGTGCTGCTCATTGCGTCGTATCAAAAGGAATTTCCCGACGTGATTCAGAGATTCAATCACCTTCCTTTTGCCACGTCGTATCAAGGAAAAGATGTGTTTGGGATCCACGAGACAGAGCGCGTGGAAGTGAAAGCGGAAGCTATTAAACAATGGATTGAGCAGCAGCGATTGGGTGCGAATGAACACTCAAAGCACATTCCAATCACGTCAACGTACTTGGGCGTGCATGCTATTAGTGCGATGGAAGCTGCAGGTACGTTGCGTGCGAACGAGCGTCTTAAGGCTGCGGAGAATCACGAACACGCTCCGATTGTTGCCACTATTCGTGCCGCGGACTTGTTTCGTCCAAATCCGTTGGTGAATCAAGATTTAACGGGTCAAGAAGTTTCGTTGCGAGCGTCGTTAAATCAAGGGGCACCGGTGCTAGGAGATCGCGTGATAAATATCAGTGCTCGTGGTGTGCCGTTGGGTCATCGGGGCACTGTCGTTGCGACGCACGTGAGTAGTAAATGTGTCGAAGTGCTCTTTGACGAGAGCTTTACAGGTGGTGAAGCGCTCTATGGAACGCGTAGTCTGGATCGTGGCAAGATTGTCGCTTGGAATAATTTACTATGCGTCTCCATTCCTCCTAACAAGCTACACGAGACACGGAATCGCACGGCAACTGTTACGAAAGGAACAACGCATTTTCACGAAGCTATGCCGCAACGCGCGTCTGAACGTATGCCAGCTATTAGTAACAATCGACGTGGACTGAAGAAAGGATTTGACAAGGCTTTTGTCAAGTCAATGGCGTCAGTGGTGCCCCCGCCAGTTCCTAGTGTCACACCAGTTCCACCTGATGTTGAAAAGATTCAGAAATTGGTTCAAAAGTGGCGTTATGATGGCGAAGTTGCTACGTTAGAGAGTGCACAGGCTCCTGTGGCAGCATCGTCGGACTTTATGTTGTCGAAGCCAGTGACTGAAGAACCGCTGGCTCCTTCTGTCGAGGCGTTTTTTTCAGCAGCCGCGACGCCATCGTTCACGCATGGAACCATGGATCCATTGATGCACTTGTTTCCACACATGAATGCTGAAATTCCGTGTCAAGACTCCTCGTTCCTTCCGCCTACACCTTTGTCAACGGCACCTCATGGGTACTTGGCTTCATCGTCTTCAGAGTACTACCCAACGCCTTCTGTAGTGCCTAATCAACAACAGACACAACTCTTTCAGATGCCGGATGGCTCCTATGCTCCGATGTACTCATTGCCGACGCAATATGGTTTCTACGCATCCTCTCACGCACAAGTTCTGATCCCTCTTAGTGAAGAATATCCTCCAGAATTTGAGCCTTCGAGTGCTGCTAATAATGCAGGCAAGGGGCAGCACTTTCGGACTGGAACTGGCCGTGCTAACGCCAGGAGTAAGGACAGTTACAACAATACGCCGACGACAAGAATGCAAAACGAAGGTCACAAGATGTGGAAACCGAAGCACAAGAACGAGACCAAGGCTTTGAATTTGCTACTTCCGTCTCAAGTCCTGCGTCAACAAAAGCCTTAGCTGTGTATTCTTCAACAGGAACGTAGACACCTAGGACAAAATCTCTCTCTTGCACAACTATACAAAAACTATATAAATGTATGAAATATTTGGCTAAGAAATTGAGTAAAAAGTCATTCTGTGCGTTTTGTATGGCGGTGTTGCTTCCTCTTGTTCCCTCGATAGCCCTCAACTTTTTTTACTTTCTCTAGCCGCCAAAATTAAAGTGGAAGGTGCGCCCACTTTGCTGAAAAAATTGTGCATTGCCGAACGGATTCCTCTGCTCCTGTTGCTGAGAGCTGCCCGAAACATCCTCGCCACGGTCGTACTTTGCCCGATTCTCGTCATTCGACAGAATTTCATAAGCTTCCGCAATGTCGAGAAAACGCTTTTCTACCTTTTCCCTCTCCAATTCCGACTTGTCCGTATGTTTGTCTGGGTGCCACTCGAGTGCCTGTTTACGATATGCTTTTTTAATCTCCTTGGCATCTGAATTGCGCGACACACCCAATATTTTGTAGTAATTTTTCGTCAAACTTTGCTTTAGCGCAGCTTCAGCCTGGGCCACTTTTTCTTGAAATTCACTCGAATCGTCCAGTTCCAACGCACGTTTTGCAGCTCGCACTGCGTCTTCGTAGAGTTCTAAACCCAAAAGCGCTTCACTCAACTTCGCAAACGCCAGTGCGTAGTTATCATCGATAGACACGACGTGATCACACGCACTACGCGCTTCGGAAAAATGCTTTAAACGGACCTCGCTTGTGCACAATTGCAGATAAAACTCTTTGTTCATGGCCGCGTGTTCCGGGTCAACACTTAACGCCAAGTGCCACTCGTTGACTGCTTCTTTATGGACACCACGTTGCATCGCGTTTTCCGCACGATTCACGTATTTTAAAACTTTTTTCAACCTTTTGTACAATAACTTGATCCCTTTATGCTCCGGGTCCGAGTGCAAACCCTGACGATAGTGCGACTGCGCGGCCTCGAGCGATTGCTTGTCCCCTAACGAATACAAGACTTCTCCTCGCATCTGCAGCGCAACTAAATTCGACGGATCTAGCTTTAAAATCGTACCGAGATCCGCAATGGCATCAAAGGGACTGCGTAATGACACACTCAATTGAGCACGTTCCAGCAATAATGGCACACTCGACATGGCTGCACTTTCAAGTATTTCCGTCAAATAATTGTAAGCCGACTGATACTCGCCGCGACTATGCGCGCGCTCGGCTTGGTCTATAATTGCAGCACATTCTTGACTTTTATGGAGCTGCTCAGCTCCCGCCGTGTCTTTTGGGTACAATCTGATGCCAATAACAATACAAAACTCACAATAAGATATGTCACGCACACAAAAAAATGCACAAAAGCAGCTCCACGCACTCGAGAAGGGTCTGAAAATCTCGAGATGCTTCAGCGCATTGGCCCAGCATCAGTAGGAGCTTCCCCCGTTGCAGTAAGCCTTGTTTAAACTTGGGATTTACTGCCACGGACGACGAGAGGTCGGACAGCGCATGCGAGTACTTGCGTTCACTCAAGTAGGCCCGAAAGCGCTTGTAAAAGTTGCGCTCGTTCGTTGGCTCGAGCTCAATAAGCTTTGAAAGAAGGGAAATGGCAGATTTCATGTCGCCATCGGAGAATGCATTATCTGCAGCCACGCGAACTTTCGCCACAGAGTCCAGAGTGGCTTCTATACGCTGAAATGTGGCAAAACAAGCAGTGACATTGAGATGACTAGGTCTGTATTAGGAGCAAAATGCAAGTAGGAGAGATACAAATGGCCTACTTCGATGCTAAGGACCACGTACATTTAAAGCGCAGAGAGCAGAGAGGATACCAGCGACGAGAGCAGATACGCGCATGATGTCGCTTGTCCGCAAATTTAGCGTTCATGAAGTGTAGCCTTCGTTGGATACTTAAAGTTTGTAGGACCATACTGAATGCATGTTTAGAGTGGACACGTGGCAATTACTTATTGTTTCTTGAATGCAGTCATGTGGGCTAGAGTTAGGACGCACAAACGCAGAGGCTTATGTCATAATTGCCAATCTGAGGCAGCTAGCTGAGCATCCTTAGCGCCTACATCTCATCCCTAAGGCCGTTTGCCGAGCATTACTAGCACATGCTGCTATCAAATTGCCAAAAAGAGCAGCGATTGTGCTTGCCTAAAAATGACGTCGTCATTATTATAAGCCGTCTTAGGAAACACTGAATAACTAGACGGCATTAAAGCATATATACATTGTGCCGACCCTACAGTTGCAAGATCTGGCTGCGTCTATAAATCAAAAGACGGCTCGTCTGCTAGCCATTGACTTCGTCAAAATTAGTATTAGTAGACCACAGAAAAACCTGTTTTAGGAAGAATTAAAGTCCCGCGCAGAGAAATCACTATGGCTAAGTGTCCCCGCTTTTATTTACTTTTATCGCTTGTATGATCTATAGTGGAGCTACCTCGCTCCTAAAGCCAAAGCAAGATTTTTGAACTCTAAATTTTTGGAAGTTCTTTCGTAACCGGTGCCCGATCACATAAGTTCCATCATCTAACATAGACATGTTGAATGATAATGAAAACACGCATCACGGCATGCGTGATAGCTACTCATTTCTAAGTGACATTGAAAGTAGAGAATGATGCCATCCTGGCCATGCTGTCCAGTTTGGACAGAGATGCCCTCCATTCAGCTATCGCCAAGTTCATACAACATGAACTTGACGAGGCGAAGGAGAAGGTAGCCTCGCTTAATCAGCAAGCTCCCAGCAGGCAGAACTGTAGAGTGCAGACCCCTGTACCTGGGATGACGCACACGCGTCGTCCCGAAACCTTAAAGATAGACATCTCTAAGTATAGGGAGTCGAAAAGACTCCCACTTAAGACGGTTTGTCGAATTAAACGATGTCATAAAGGATCGTCACATCGTCGACGAGCAAAATCAAGTCGCTTTTGCTCAGTCAAATTGGCAGGTCGTGCCAAAACTTGGGTGCTAGGCCTTAACTTGCGCGACCCATATGCCTTTGGGTCACTAGAGGCTTTCAAAGCCCGGCTCAAGCAGACATGAACCGCCTAGGGCTGAGTTCAGAGCTCAATCAGAGCTTCTAAAACTCAAGCAAGGCAAGCGCGATGTTCACGCTTATGCCCAGCACATACGGCCCTAAGCGAGTTGGATCACAAACAACCCATTTCATGAACACACGTTGATTAAGGTGTTCGTGCAAGGTCTTACAGATGGTCCCGTGAAGACCCACCTATTCCGCTTGGAACTGGATACGCTTGAAGAAGCAATATCCGGATCGGAACAGGAGGGCTAGCTTGAGACAGGCTCAGGCTAGTTCGTCATCGTACCGTCCTCCAAGACGACACGAGCTTGGAGATCCGGAACCTATGGACATTGAATGTCTTGATTAATGACGGATCAAAAGTAGGCGCTTTATACTCTTGATTTGTTAGCGCCTCCGAAGTTAACTTTGGAGACAACTCAATTGCCAACCCTAGATACCAAGCGGCTCTTGAGAGATCTGCATGAGGTAGAATCAAGCATATCTGCGTACTCGTCACAATGGATGAACGCGTTACTGATATTCGGTCAGTGGTAATTTTTGCAGAGAACGAATGGGTTCTTAGCAGCTCATAGATGGACGAAAGTGTCCTCGATGTGAAAACTCGAACCGAGAGATATACTCTTTTTACAAAGATTTGAATAAATTCAGGGATATGTTGCCTGAAGCGGTTCCATGCGAGTTGCCTAAGGATAAAGGAACTCAACATGACATCGAGCTCAAATCGGGCTCGAAGTACTGTGTCATGGAGCAGTGGCCACTGCCTCGTAAACAAGTACTTGCGAATGATAAATTCTGTACCGCTCGATTAAAAGCGGGGCATGCAAGGGAGTCAACCGTTTCACGCAGCCCACCGACCTTATGTGTGCGAAAGGCCACAGGAGGGTGGCGGCTAGTGCGCGCATTACATGAAATTAACACTTAAAGGCTTCTAATTACAATATTATCTAAGAGATAGATAATATTTCGAGAATATTACTTTACGTAGTAACATTCGAAAAACTTATCCATTGGTAGATATAGGCCAGCATATCAAGTTCTCCGCGGTCCAGTCAGCGTTGGATGCGCGCAAAGAGAGATACAAATAAAAAAAATAAAGCTTATTACATGCTTTGTATTAGTTTATAGTTAATTATTACCAAATAGATAGAAGCAGAAGAGCTTAATTATATAAAATACTGTTTATTTTTAACCCTCTTTAAAGCAAGTGTGTGAAAGAGAGTCTTCTTCCTCGGCACGTACTAGTGCACGTGAGGTGGCGTACTAGTGTACGTGAGGTGTACTGATGGGGTACAAGTCGGCAGTGCCCGTTACACTGTGGTTCTTGGACGGACTACAAAGTGCTACCAGAGTATAATTTCCTATGAGAGGGAATAATATGGTGCAAAGTTTATATCCTTAGTAATTTTGACTTAAAATAGTTCCAATAATACCAAATTTGATATTTTTGATGCAACATGACATTAGCTCTATCGATTTGGTTGATTTGAGCCTAAATCAACCCCGTATTTGTTTCAAGACACGATTGCGCGGCGCAAGGAGGCGCCAGACTTAACAAGATATTAATTTATTAAGTTCAGTCAGTAGTAGATAGAAAACCTTTACGTAGGAAACTAATTATATTAATACAGTTTTACTTTTCCCTACTTTTAAATCCATTAAATTACCTTGGAGCTAAAGACCCTTAGCTACTTAGAAACCTTCCTCTGTACTCTTGTGTACGTGAAGTTTCGAGGCACGCTATCTTAAATGCAATCAGGGTAAGGTTAACTAGTACTGATCAGTGCTAGTGATAGGTGCCCGGTTGCAACTAATAGCACTTTGTAGTCCGTTCAACGGCACACGCACGTTCCATACAAATCGGACATGTTGGATGAAGAAGGAGAGAGCTTTTAAGCCACTCAAGAGGGTTATCACGCAATGCGTGAGACAGTTGAGTGACCTCAAATGGAGAGCTATCAAACGAATGAGTTAGGTCGTAGGCGGGCAGCTGTTGGCGCTATAGTGTTCACTTTGGGCAGAGATGAACGGCATGCGGCCGGAGCCGAGTTCATTCAACACAAACTCGACGACGCTCAAGAAAAGTAGCATTTGCTTTACCAGCAAGACTCTCAATACAGAAGTGTTGAGAGAACAGGGTGCTCAACAGAAGAAACTGTTGAGACAGCAGCATTGACATGCTGCTAATGGGCCGACGCTTTCGCGTTGACCTGAAATCTTAACGATCAAAATCTCTAAGTTTAAGGCAGTCCAAGGTGACTCCCTTTTGTAATGTTTGTCGAATTGGACGACGGCATCAAAGCTCCCTACATCAATGATGATGCGACGAAAGTGAAATTTGGCTTGTTCAACTTAGCCGAACGTGCCAAATCTTGGCCTTGGGGCTCAAGCTTCATGACGCATTAGTTTTTGGGTCGTATGAGGCTTTTAAGACCCGGCTCAGGCAAACATTTGAGTCACCAAGTGCCGAATTCAGGGATCGAACCGAGCTCCTGGATTTAAACAGGGCATGCGTGACATTCACGCTTATAACAAGTTTTATATATCAAGTTGTTTTGTAAATATGATGCCCAACATACACGATACCTGGTCAGTTGTATCGTTAGTCATCGAATAGATGAACAAACACAGGTAAGTGTGTTTATTAAAGGTGTTGCAGACAGTCCTGTTAAGACCCACCTGTTCCGGCTAGAATTAGAGACGCTATACCAAACGATGTCTATAGCGGAACAGGAGGACTTTAGTCTTATACAGGTTTTTGTTCAATCTGGTGCTTATCGTCCACCGAGACGAAAGAAAACGGAGGTCCAAAACCCATGGATCTCTCGTATGTAGAGAGCGAGAAACCTCGCTCTTCAAGCTACAAAAGAATACAGAAATGTAATCGGTATAAAAAAACGGGCCACTACGCATATGAATGTAGTGCCTCACGGTGAGTGCCTATAAGCACTGAGCGAAAAGACCGACCTTTCGCTAGAAACAGCGGAGGACGCAGATCCGACGCTGTTGCGAAATCGCAACGGCGAGGCGGATCGTAAGATAAACAATCGGGGTTAGTAGGTGCGGAGCGCCCTACCGATCCAGCAACGTCAAAAGAATTTGCAGTTCTCTTGACGAAAATTGCTCCTCACACTCAAACATTGTGTGTACTTTCCCGGGGGTGAGGTTAGCATCATCAATATGAAAATAAAAGTGGCAAATAAATTGCTACTTAAGTCCCTAGTCGACTGTGGGGCGTCGAATAACTTTATTAGACGCCAATCACTGGAAGATCTTAGGCTCAAGTTTTTTTTAGCGAGATTTCCCTCTTACGAGGATGTCAGTGCGTCTAGCAACATGCGCATCTGCAACGTTTAAGAAACGTGTAATTGGTATCCAATACACGTTAAGCCGATGATGATTTCATCGTACTAGATTTGGATGACAAATTTGATGGCATCCTTGAATTAGCATGGCTCAGAAAGTACGAGCCATGTATAAATTGGCAGCATCAAGTTGTGACGATGCCTGCCTCATGTTCATCAGATGGCCAATTGATGAATGTCTTGGAGCGTCCACAAGCGTGTGGTATCCTAGGAGTGAGTGCGATGGCCTTACTTGTGGTTCGGTCGTTAGCATGACTGCACAAGGCCTCAGTGTGAATACCCAACACATTGTGGAGTTAAATCCCGACGGCTGTGCACAAGCACAGGCAGCGTCGAAGGTCCACCATTGTGATGTGGACATAGTTACTGACGGCTGTGCGGAAGCACTCGCAGCGTCGAAGTTCAACCACTCGAATATGTTGTGTGTTACGAAACAAATACGCTTGCTTGAAATGCATCCAAGAAAGTTTAAAGTGACAGTCTATAAGAGACAGTCCGAAAGTCCTAGATCGACTGGAGAGTCGATCGTAAAGGATCTCGCTGCGGTAGCCTACCACAGCGAGAGGCATTCGGGGAGGGTACTCCCAAAACAAATTCTGTAGGAATAAGTCCCCGGAAATCTGTGGTCAAAGGTTCCCAGGCACTTTTGTAAATAATTCCAAAGAAGAAACTGAGACAAGCAATATCTTAGTAAACAAGTAATCAAGTGTAGGCGCTTATACACTTGATCCATTAGCGCCTCCGAAGTCAACTTCAGAGAATACTCAATTTCCAACGCTTGAACCGAAACAGTTCTTGCGTGATCTGCGTAGTGACAAAGTCAAGCAGATCTACGTACTTGTCAGAGATGACAACTACGTGGCCAATATTTGGACGGCAATAGTTACTCCTGAGAACGAACGGATTCTTAGTAGCTCATCGATGGACGACAGTGTCCTCGATGAGAAGACTCGGATTAACGTTTTGTGTCCAAACCCTGGGATTCCTTGAAGACAAACCCTTAGGATATCTTTCCTGAATCAGTACCTTTGGGTGGGAGGAGGCCCTGTAGCCGAAGTTCCCCAAATTGTAATGAGGGGTGCGGGGTTCCAATAAGAGAACTTCGTCAAAATTGAATCCCTGAATCATAATAGTGCGAATTTCCGAAGGATAAAGTCCTTCAACGCAAAATCTACCTAGTCCCAGGATCGAAATACTATATCATAAAGCAATGGTTATTGCCTCGTGAACAAGTGATAGCGATCGACAGATTATTTACCGAACGCTTAGCAGCGGGCCATGTGAAGAAATCAACTTTCCCGCATAGCTCTCCGACCTTCTGTGTTCGTAAAGCAACAGGAGGATAGCGGATAGTGCATGCATTCAATAAACTGAACGCTGCAACTGTACCGGCTCAAACGCCGATACCACGGAAAGACGTTATCATTGATGGTATGTCAAAGAGTACTTTCTTTTCGTCAATGGACCTGGTGGATGGATTCTATTAGATCCTAATGCGCGAACAAGATATTTCGTTTACAGCAGTAAGCACCCGGTATGCTATGGGGTTGGCTAGTCATGCCACAGGGACTTAGTAATTCCCATGCGACATTTAACAGATGTGTAATCAATCTTTTGTGATCGGTGCAGGATTTTGCACGCAGCTTTTTTAATGACGTCTTCGTTCATAGCAGAGCCACGAAAGGAAAGTAGCGGATGTTGAAGTACATCGTACCCACGTTCGAAAGGTTCTTTCGCTCATGTCTAAGAAGTGTATATTCGCTGCAAGCAAAATACCACTTCTTAGGTGCATCGTGGGTAAACACGGTGTACGCCCGGATCAAGGAAGAACAAGGCGATCACAGATTGGCGTGTGCCAGTCGATGTATTGGTACTAAAACAATTCCTCGGTTAAGTGGCGCACCTGCACAAGTACTCACGCAATTATGCTGAAATGATAGTACATATTTTCTCTTTGTTGGAGAAAAATGTAAAAGTGATCATGGAACGCTGCTTGTCAAGTTCCTTCGACGGTATAAAGAAAAGCTTGATGCAATCGCCAATCCTGGCAATTGTGGACCAAGACCGACTATTACACGTGATCTGTGACGCCAGCAATTTTGCAATCGGCTGTGCGTTAGTAAATATGACACAGACGGTGAAGTGGGCTTCGGGGGGGGTATATGTCGCGTCAGCTTCAACCAGCTAGACGCAAATTACCCAGTGCAGAATAAGGAACTCATTTTCATGAAATATGCACTCGCTAATTTTAGGGTTTATCTCGTAGTAGATAAACCGTTCATTGTATAGACGGACCGTGCGTCTTTACCCACGGTTGTAAAGAGTCAACACATCTCACGAGCTCCTTGCCATGAAATCAGCACTGACTAAGTTTAGGGTATATCTGTTGGGAGATAGACCGATTATTGTATATACGGACCATGCGTCTTTACGCACGGCCGTAAACAGTCCACACCTCTCGCAAAGAATGGCGAGATGGTCGCGAAGTATTATTTCTTGTGGAGTTTAAAATCAGAACAACTTAACGTCGTCGCTGATGCCCTTTCACGCCAGCCCGATTTTGAGTCGGCTGTGCAAATCAACAGTGACCTCGAGGCCGCTATTGCAACAATGATGTATTCCGTCGTCAACATTTCTCGACGAAATATAAGATCCTATCAAGAAGATAAGGCTCTTGAAGGGTCAATGGATTACATTAGAAATTTATCCCTACAACGCTTAAATGGATTGTATACAAAACACAATAATTTATTGTATTACACAGTTATTGCTGGCGACACACCTCGTGTCGTCATCCCTACCCATAATGATTTGCGATTACTCATCATGTATGAGTACCACGAGCACCAATAAGTGGTCATCGTGGATGTAAGAAAACTTATCTCGCGATAAGTCGCGACTTCTACTGGCCACGCCAGTATGTGTTCGTACGCAAGTACATACGTGCTTGCGAAGTTTGTCAACGGGTAAAGCCCAGAGCTTCATCCCGTGCTATTTTGGCAAGCAGTGTTTAAATAATTTGGGACACAGTCAAAAATGTCAATTTCTGATCATCCTGAAACAGATGATTAGACAGAGCGTGCAAACTGTATTCTCGAAGAGATACTTCGCGGATATGTCCACTCTTTAAAGAGTTGGAGCGAATTCTTGCCGATAGTTGAACATGCCATCAACAATTCAGTCCATGCTTCTATAAAGCATACACCGTTTGTCGTGAATGAATTACGTCACCCACTTGTACCTACCCTGTTTGAGAGTAACTCTTAGTTAAGGGAGGAAAGACTCGCTCGAGCAAAGAGCATTTTAGTCGTTGCTCATCACGCATTTGACCTAAGATCAATGCGAAGGATACCAATGTTGAATTAACTAACATTGAAGTAGACAACGATGCTGGAAAACTCAGCATCGAAAACACTACTATTATAGAGAATGATAATACTCGCAACAATCCATAGAATAATATCTCCGCAGTGCGAGCCGTTCGCACTAAGACAAAATAAAACCGAGTCAGCAGGTGATTTCCTGCTGACTAGAGAAGCAGTGGTCCGTTTTGTACAGGATTCCATCGCTGATGCGGTGGACCGACAGAAACGGAACTCAGACAAAAGCGAAAGAGCAAACATACTTTTATTTAAAAAAGTGACCTAATCTTACTGTCTACGGCAAATTTGCCAAAGCACGTAGTGACGAATGTAGGCAGTAATAAATTGCTGCCCAGGTATATCGGCCCGTTCCGTGTATTACTTCACCAAGGCAATAGATACACGATCGATCTGCCTCGTAGTATGCGTGCGCATCCTTCCTTTTATGTTGGGCGTCTCCGGCTGAACCATCAGTACGAGGCTTCTTCCGATTCCGTATTTTACCGGTATGGTCAAGGGCACCCGCCAAAGCCTGATGGTTCCGAGCCAAAGACTTATTGTCTTTGAATAGAGTCTGATTGTCTTTAACCAGACGATCCACTTTTTACTACAAGGAAGAGATCTTCTGACGAGCTGTCAACAGCTCGTTCTGAAGGGACTGGTGTGGCCTTTCGTTCGCCAGTGTTGTTCAGTCGCAATCTGCCCACAGTTTTTCAACTGGTTACGAGAAATATTATCGTCGCCGCTAGCTCTCGGCGATGGATCGTGATCAAGATCCTTTCTTTAAAAATAAAGAGTGTGATTCATATCACGATGTTGATTCGGGCTCGTCAAACGAGGCGAACCCGATTTTTCCTCCCCCTCCACATCCTTTGGTGGATTCAGGTAGAAGCGCTTTCTTGTTGAAAGGTTCTTGAACCGCCGTGAGGCAAAGGGGATTTGAACGAGTTATCTTGTTCGTTCGTGAGGGTATCCACCCACGCATGATAGTTGGGAACCTTGCTTTCAACTGATCTTGGACCGTCCGGGTCTCGACTTGCAGTACGACGAGACCCATCCTCGTCGGCAGAATGTCCATCGGAGAACGAGCGCTTCCCGCACTCGTAAGAGAATCGGAGTTTCTCAGCCCTTTGACGCATTTCGTAAGAGATGAGAGTCCTATTGGAGACAATGTGGATCTTCGAGGAAATATGCTTCCTGAGGGGCATGACCTGCACCCTAAAACGGCATGGGTATGAGTATCCCCACGAGAGGCAAAATATCCCTGCCTCTCGAAAAACGGTGCAACTTATAGCGTGCACCGACTACGGTCCGTTTCTCGAGCCGTTCACAAAAAGTATTAAGCTTGTCAAGGGAGCCTCACGGCCTATTGTGTACAAAGGCTATCTAAGCTTGTAAAAAAGTTTAGCATCCTTTGCCCGTTTGCATGTGTACCACCGATGCCGGTAAAAGACATCGATGAAGAAATCCGTTACCAGGCTTCTGATTCCTAGATAAGTCGAAAAACTGAATTAGATATTGATCGTTGGTCACGCCAGACCAACGAATCAGGTTATCGTTAGAGGATAAGCAAGGCCTCTTTTCAGAAGCGAACCGCAACGTATTGCGGTCCCTCTTCGGTTAGCTATTGTTAACGATAACTTGACCCTGGAGCGATCTCTAGATTCACTTCCTTTCTGATAATGCAAACTAGCACCACCAGCAGAGTCTTACCTTCGCGACCACGTAGTGCCTGGTGACGCATACTAACGTCACCAGAGTGGTCATCGTTCTCGGAGTCATCTCCCTTCAAAATATGCCTGATGAGTCAGACACATTGGAATACAAAGATTAAACGGACTCGGCCCCGGGTGATCCAGCGACTTTCTCAGTCGCCACTGAGTCGGGTGATACAGGTGACTTGGAGCCAGTCAACTCATTTTTTGTAGCAGGTGACTTGCCTCCGTCATCTGCAATGTCATAAAAAGATGACATACCCCAATCACCTCCAATGGTAGTAGGAGGTGACATATCCCTCGCAGTAGACGCATTAGCCTCTACTGAAACATTTCCCCTACTGACAGCTATACTGTTCCGTGCAGCTGCCAGCTTAGCGGCCTCACGGCCCACGCGCACAAACTTGTTTGTCGCCATCTTGATTCTGATAAAATCAAAAATGCAAATAAAATCGGTATTTTGATCAAAACCAATAATGCAAATAAAGTCGGTATTTTTATTGAAATAAAAATGCAAATAAAATCGGTATTTGATCAAAATCAATGATGCTAATTACAGAAAAAATACTTAATATTCTTTCCTGTGACCCTACACCAATCACTATGGTGACTCTTGGTTGGGGGGGATGTAACGGGGTGTTTCGTTACATAAAGAGGAATAATAAATATAATCATAGAGAGGAAATAAATAAAGAAGTGCAAAATTATTATCTTTAGTAATTTTGACTTAAATAATTTCAATCATGTTAAAATTACTATAATTGATAAAATAAGACATCAGCTCTGTTTGATTGAATGATTTAAGCCTAAGTCACCCCCGATAATCGTTTCAAGACACGATTGTGCGGTGCGCAAGCAGGCGACAGACTTAATTAAATATTAATTTATTAATTACAGTAGTAGATAAAAGATCTTTACGTAGGAAACTAATTAAATTAATACAGTTTTACTTTTCTAATTTTAAATCCATTAAGCACCCTTTGGTAGTTAAAGACCCTTAGCTACTCAGAAACCTTCCTCTGTACTCTTGTGTAGGTGAAGTTTCGAGGGACCCTAACTACGCAGTAATCAGTGTAAGGTTAATTAGTACTGATCAGTACTAGTGAAAGGGGCCCCGTTCCATTTATGAAACTAATGGGTGTAACAACTCAGGGAGTCGTACAAGCTCATAAAGCTTAATGATTCCTAATTTAAGGGATTGAGGGGTTCGTAGAATCAAGTGGCAACTAGTGCCCGAAATAATGTACCTTAGAAAGGCTTCTATCTCTCACAGATCAATGCGCAAGCCTTAGGAAGGCACTAGACGCTTTAAGACCAAAAGAGGAGTTGCACCCGATATTTATTTTTAAAATCAAAACACCTTAACCCAGCTACTATAAAAAAGAAATCGGCCGCCAGATTTTTATCTGGCGGCGACCACATTTGTTACCCATCATAAATGGGATTTTTAACAATTTAAAATAAGATAAAAGGGTATTTTACTCTTAAGATTAATGTACCACAACAATGGTCCTCCAACCAATGTGTGCCCCATTATACCCACCCCCATCAGACTATTGACACCGAGTGACAACATTCGCTTCATTTCCTCTTTGAGTTTGGAACATAAACAGCTATCTGGTTGGTTGTGTTTTGCAAAAACTTGGTCTCAACACAATTATGCGTGAGTCACAGACTCTTAGCACCTTCCTCGACGATGATGAGGGATTGGCGGACTTTGAAAGTCACACTCCATCAGAGGATGAGAAGCAAGAGCGTCGCTCTACACGCCTTCTCCTCCGCACCTAATCCCACTTTTTGTGTTGGGAAGCTTCGTTTAACGCGAGTTACCCCTAAGTTTGGCGCTCAAAAACGTCAACGGCGTACGGGCAATCATGCTAAGGAGGTACCTCCAACTCCTAAGAATTTCGGAAGAGGGAATCCCCAGCCACTTCACCAGATACTGGTATTGGCCCTTTCGAGGACGTCGCTTTAAAAGCTTCTTCGCGTGAAACTGAAGGTTCTCTCGCGCATCAAGCAGCGCGGAAGGGAACCGAGATCTCGACGGAAGCATTTGATGCTCTAAAGCACGAGGTGCAACTTCTTCGTGAGAGCCTTGCTCGGGTTGAGGGCTCTTTTGAGGCGGTTCCGAGCCGTCTTTTGATTCTGGAACGTAATCAACCTCCTTCAGAGGGGAAGACGGGCATTCTAGTGAAGATGCAGCAATCTGCGGCAATACGGCCTGTCTCGGCGCAAGCACCTTTAAGTCCACGTGGAAAGCGCATCGATCTGGCTTAAGCAAGTTGACTTGGAAAACTGGGTGTCTACGCAGCTTGCTAGGAAGGCTTAGCGTGAAAGCTTGGCCCTTCTTGGCCACGACCGTAAATGGTCCAACAACGCGCGGGCTCGATTTGGTCTTGAAGATCGCGAAAACTTTGTAAGTAGGAAGATTTTTAGCGTTTAATAAAACTCGGTCTCCGACCGCATAAGAATTAATACAACTTCTGCCTTTGGTATCTGCTAATTCTTTTTGTTTGTCTTGGCTATCAGCCATCGTGTCACGTACATGTCTTAAGACACTTAATCAGGTCGCGAGAAGCTCGCTTATCTGTTTTCGAATGGTAATAGGGCTAATATCAGCAAGCCTATCGGCTAATTCCCCCCCACCAAGCCCTAAGCCACGTAGTGGTATCGTTAACGAAATGCGTGGGTGGGTGAGAACTTTGCCATAAAGCGAAGTGTAGCCTGTAGAGGCATGGCTGGACAGCGTCATTTGACGCAAATTCCACCACTGGGAGCATTGAGCTCCAGCGCTTTGGTGTCTGAGCACACGCACTGTTTAAAATGTCTTCAATGACGCGACGGACGCGTTCAGTTTGACTATCGGTATGCGGATGGTCCGCGGTGGACATGTCTAATCTGGTTCCGAGCACTCGAAAAATCGATTTCCAGAATTTTGCCCGTGAAACGGGGGTCACGATCAGAGACAACTGCCACTGGCAAATCGTGGTGTCAAAACACGCGATCGATGAACAGCCTTGCTGTTCCTTCACCATCAATGGTATCCGGCACAGCCGCTAAGTGAGCCATTTTGCTCAATCGGTCAACGAGGACCACTATGCGGGTGTTACCGGCCGATTCTTTCGGTAGACCGAGAACAATATCCATACATCTACTAATGGACTCCCAACACCCTGTGAGTACGGGCAGACTTCCCAGTGGTACAGCAGCATGCGCCGAGGGTTCAATCATTTGGCAAGTTTTGCATGTGCGAACGTATGTGCTGACCCATTTATAAAGTTTAAGCCACCAATAAATCTGGCTTACAGTGCCGCAAGTCTTTTCTCTGCCGAGATAACCACGAAAGACAGTATTGTGTGCCTCATAGAGGATTCGGTACTTTAAATCTTCATCATGACGAACAACGACGCGCGGAGGATCCGCAGCGCCCGTGCAATAAAGCAACAGGCCGTATCGATAAAAACGATGTAATGTTGCACGCAAACGTGCCGACAATTTAGAGCCTGATTTAGTGCCCTTTAGAGCTCTTAGAAGAGATACACACTGTTCATCTGGGCGTAAGCCCAACAAATTAATTCAGTAATAGGCGGCATTACTGTCGTTAAATGAGAGAGCTCATAATACGGCCTGCGTGGTAACGCATCAGCTGATGCATTATGCTCACCAGACTTGTACTTTATCTCGATGTTGTATTCGGCAAAAAGGATAGTCATCGGGCCATTCTCTGTGGGAGACAAGGCGACTTAATCGCAGTGCGTTGCGACACGTGATCTGTATATATCACAAACACCTTTTTGTCAGATTCAGAATTCAGTAATTAGCAGATGAACTCTGGATTTGAACAAGAGCATACTTCATTGCAAGAAACTCTTTGTCATGAACTGGGTAAATCTTTTCCGCAGATTTAAGCTGTCTAGACTTGAACCAATTACACGTTCACGCCCATCATCATCGGTTTGTAACAGAGCACTGCCAATGGCAAAATCCGATGCGTCACAGACGACACTGAATGGCCAATTTGGATTTGGCAGTGCCAGCATCGAAGCATGGTTAAGACTATCATTGACTGCTTGAAAATCATTAGGCTCTGTATTATTTCAGCACAATCTGAATCCTTTTTAAGAAGATTAGATAATTGCCTGGCCATATCAGCAAAATTTCCGCTATATTTTGTGTAAGTAATTGGCGAGACCCAATTACTTACGCAAATCTCTTTATTTTTAGAAACCGGCCAATCTACTATGGCTTTTACGTTAGCGGGATCCGTTCAAGGCCTCGCTTCCCAACGAAACACCCTAAGAAAGGAATTTCTTCTGCGCCATAAATGCATTTAGATGCATTGACATACAGCTTATTCATGCCCATTCGCTTGAGCACTGCTCGCAAATAGTCTATATGGTTTTCCACATCCGACCGACTCTGCTCCGCACGGCTATGGGCAAAAATCTCATCAAAATAAGCCTGTGCATAACCTCGATGAGGGCGGAACAGTTGCGTCACGAGACGATTAAATGTTGCCGGGGTGTTGGAAAGCCCTTGTGGCATAACCAACCGCTTGTATAGCATACCGCTTGGGGTGCTAACCGCTGTAAGCGGGATATCGCTAACTCGGATGAGCAGTTGCATCGACATGATTCGTATCGTTTGTAACTTCGACGCGTGATGAGCATGAGCCAAAATTGGATTTGCTCATGCGAGTCCCCCCTTAAATAAGAGAATCCCTCTAATTGGGTGGGTTTGCGAGGATAGCGTAAGCTATACGCGGAGGACGGTGTATGCCTTGTCGTCGCATGCACCGAAGTGTTAATGGCTTATTCGACCATCGATCAAAACTCGCTACAATTTGGATACATTTGGACGTAACCTTGAACTATCTCTTCGATGATGCTATTTACGCGTTCCGTCTGACCATCTGTCTCTGGATGATCAGAAGTTGACATAGCCTGTTCCGAGAGATCGAAACACGGATTGCCAAATATTCGCCATGGACTGTGGGTCTCTATCAGAGACCAAGTCACGGGGCTAACCGTGGAGTCTGGATTCCGAGTCGATAAAGACACAGTCACAGCCCAGAGCCGTGATTGACTCTGATATTGCAACAAGATGTTCCATCTTGCTGAATTTGTCTATAAAAACAGGAATTCCATTCTTTTGTGATCGTCTTTTCGACTCCAGATCCGACACATGGGTCGGATCAAATTCTCCCTCCTCCATCCCAATCATTAATGGATTCCCACGTGGCAATGTTTCCTTGTGGAACGTATTCAAAACCACCGTGATGTGAAGGGGCAGCGAACGAGTTATCTTGTTAGCTGGCGCGGTTATCCTCCTTCGCATGACAGCTGGGAGCCTCGTTCCCAGCTGGTTGTTGACGTTAAGGGCCTCGTCCGTCAGTATGACGAGATTCATCCGATGGATTTGAAGCTCCATCGAAAAATACGGGCTCCTGGTGCCTGTAAATCGATTGCAAAACGTCAACCGCCTCGCGCATCTCGATATAGATACGAGCCCTTCTCGGCGAAGAAAGGGAATAAACATCCCCTTCCACTCGTTTCGTGTTGTCGACACAACACGAACAGAAATCACCCCACTGAGGCATGGAAGTCCTGCCTCACGAGACAACCGATGCAGTTTAAATCTTGCACCGGTTGGAGCTCGATTTTTAAACTTAACGCGAATCGCGATAAGTCTTTGAAGCCAGGCTTCGCGTCCAATGTCTTTGACATTGCGAATAAACGCGTTCCAGGCTTGCACGACGAGCTTTTATCTCGGTTGTTGTTGCCACTATACCAGCGATGCTTAATAAAAGCATCGGAATAAAAAATCTTCTTCAGCGTGAAAAACTTTCGCGCTGGGGATCAACGCCATGTAGCTTTGTCGCAATAAATACAGAAGATTTATTGTAAGGAGTTGCCTCTCCAGACAAGCTTCTGACTAGCTGTTCGGAAAAAGCCATGGCTTCTTCTCAGGAGCAAGACGAGACGTTTTATTGTCTGCACTTTCCTGAGTGGTACCCAATAAATCGGGGGTACCATAAGATCTTTTATACGATGGCTTACGCCATCGTCATCACCACGCACATGAACCAGTGTGGGTGACGGCACGGGAGACGGTGCTGGCGACGGCGAGTCATCCTCATCGTCGGAATAAAACATGCTATAGCGAATGCTATTAGCACGTCTACCCGATTGAGCTCCATCATTCGTATGCTCATAGTTAGCCGCCTGACGACGTCCAGGCGGCTGTTCTGCTCTTCCCGAGTCGGCAATTCTATCCGACTCGCATTCGTAGTCGACCTCCAAAGAGGATTCGCATTCACGTGGTGACTCACCACGTGCACCCTCAACATTTAGTGTTGGGTGAAAAGATATTATTACGGCAGACGAAATGTCTGCCGCAAGAGACAATAATGCGTCGCCCGCGGCTGCATGTACCGCAGTAGAAAGTTCCGCACTATTCGCTGACCGCATGGACTCGTTAATCATGCGATAGAATTTAAAATGATGGTTTTGACCAATCAACATCGTTTCAATTAAGTGGTCTTATAGTGACCACTCTAGTTTGAGTAATTTCGTTTAAGGGAGGGCTGATTTGACGGGGTGTATCGTTTCATGAAACTCACAGTGAAAGGTTTTAAATTAATATATTTCCTAAAAGGTAGATAATATTTGAAGAATATTACTAAACGTAGTAATATTCGGAAAGCTTGTTCATTGGTAAATATAGACTATTACATCTACTTACTCCGCGGTCCAGTCAGCGCTGGACGCGCGCAAAGAGAGAGACAGATACGAATTTGTTACATGTTTTGTATTAGCTTATAATTAGGTTAGTATAGATAAAACCAGAAGAACTTATTTATAAAAAATACAGTTTACTTTAACCCTAGCAAAAGGTGCCTTGTTACAGAAAATTTAAAATATTATGTATATATTTAGGTTTTTAAGTATTGATATTTTCTATAAATATGTATCTACACTTTTTATGGCGACTATTTCCTAACCGCCAATTCGCGCGTCTACCAGGCAGGGTTGAGTAACGGCTTTAAACAATTTATGCACAGAATTGTCACATTGCCACTACAATATTGCCGTGTATGGAAATATTGGCATTATAATAGTAATAATAATAATTTTTGTTTTCGTTTACTATAGGGAAAAGTACCAAAATACCCCTGACAAATGCAGAAAAGACGGAAATACCCCTGTACTTTTATAAATGACTAAAATGCCCTGGCTATAGCCTATATATATATACACGGAAACGTTAGTAGATCACAAATTTGAAAAAATATTTAAGGATTACACCATGGGTTGTAGATCACTTTTGACAAACAGAATTAAAAATGAGCGAAGGTTACCCCAGCATAGAGCTCACCTTCCCGGTTCTGCGCAAGCACCACGATGGTAATAGTAGCCATTACATAGTCTCTCCAGATGGCTTCCACGGAAAGGCATCTTGAAAGAGTTGTTTGCCATTCCGTCTACTTCCAAAAGGGGTTTCCAGTTGCTTCAGAAGGAGACCGTTGATAAGCTCGTGGGTTGTAGAAGCAGAAAGATGGCCTTCCAGTTGCCTTGGCGGTCTTTACATCGAGCGTAGTAGCCGCGTTCCGACTCGCAGGCCAGTATGACGTTGTGGTTCCAAAGAACACAGCGAGAGATTGAATAATTGTCCTTTATTCGAACGAGAAAGACTCGTTAAAGTGATGTGATTATGCTGTACACAACGGTTTTCCGTGTATATTTATATAGGCTTATAGCCAGGGCATTTTGGTCATTTATAAAAGTACAGGGGTGTTTCCGTCTTTTTCGCATTTGTCAGGTATTTTGGTACTTTTCCCTTTATTATACCTCTTGCAGGTAATAACAATTGTGTAACCGACACCCCGTTACATTTTTTACGCCGGAAATAAATAAAAATCGGGAAAGTTACAGTTGTCCCACATGAAGTGGCAGATATTGATCCAATCGCATTTGTAGTTCGTCGTTTGGCATTTATACCAATTAAATTGTCTCGGTGCTTTACGCTCATTTCTTAGATTGGACAAAAGCTTGATATTTCAAGAGCTCCATAGTAAGAGGAAGCATGTAATATATTATTATGTTGAAGGTGGTCTGATATTGCCTTCAATGCGTCACACTTGGTCCTCTTCCGAAAGCATTCTTCGAAACAAATTCAACAAGTACCGTGCTCTGGATATCTTTTGTTGACAGTCTTTGTAAAAAGCTTCTAGCTTGATGATTCAGCATGAGTGACATAACAATAATTGTCAAATAGGATAAAGTAGACGTATTTTTGTAGCTATGTCCCGCGATGCGTGATTAAAAATGAGGGTAGTGACAAAATAATTTATACGCAATAACTATCCTCAGTATTGCGGAGTGTGAGCGCCTTGAGATGCATCACGTACGAATCATTCGAAAGATTGTAAAACTTTTCTACTCGTAATATCGTTGGACATCGACATAAGCAAATCTGCCCCGAAAGAGTTTACCATCCATCACCTTTTCATAAGAAAACACAGTCCATAATCATCAACGTCGTTCGTGGTCACGCCTTCTGCTTCAGCATCGCTTGTCTCGCCACGTACTTAAACATTATTTTGTTTTAATAAGGAATGGGGGAAATGTGCGCCTTTCATTTGAGATGGGCGGTTTCAAGGAGTGACACGTAACGTACACTTGCGAATCTTGGCTGTTTTGAACTCAAGTGGTCCACCTGAAAAGAAGATCATTCACTCTAACCGGCACACATTTTAACCTTCAAAAGTATCCGCCGCTGGCCTCGCGGCTTTATTCCGGCGCGACTCTCAGTAAATTCACTTTAAGCGCACTTTTCTTGGTATTCGCGGAACCAAGGCGTACTATTTATTGACAACTTAGCTCTTTGGAAGCGATACTTAAAGCCAGCACGTTTTCTCGAGTCCGATGGCCGAGTACGACGCAAGGCGCAAGATCACACCGCTGCCCACGGACGTTGATAGTGTCAGCGGACGCTGCGATCCTCACCAAAAATGCGACGGAGAAGTAATCAATATTCGCACTCTTAACGGACGTGAAAAGCCATTTGTAACGAAAAAGGGCGTGGTGCTGACTGAAAGTCGGATGTGGAGATTACTCTATGCGATGTTCATCACGGCCTTTGGTATCTGTTTAATTTGCCTCGTGGTGCTAGGGCACATTGTTCAGGATAACTCCATCGCTAATAATGGAATCAAGGGCTTAGAGAGCACAAGCCAGGGCCTATTAGCTCTGTGGAAAGACACTCAAGTCCTTTCGAAACTCAAGCGCCTCTCACAAACGTTTACACCTATGGACGCGAATAATATCACGCGTCAATTGACAAAACAAGAGCTGCGTAATCTAAGCGACTTCGAGTGCCTTGGGTGGCGACAAACGAACGATTGCTCACCCCTGGGGGAACGCGAGATGGAGAATGACAAGAATTGCACCGAGTCGATTAAAAACGGGATGTCGGGATACTGTGAAGTCCGTAATACGCACACGGGCGAGCTGAGACGTGTGCTGTCAATGCACTGCAATTCCTTAAGAGCTCAAGTGGCGTTTACGTGCAACATGTTCCAGAGTTTGCTAAGGTATAGTATCTTATCAACCGACTATGAGCACGATAAGAACTTTTCGTACGAAAAAAATCAAGTATCCTTTCAAACGACTAATTATTTGGACAGCAAGGTTTTGCCTGTAGACAACAACAAGCAAACGAACAAGAGCGTTAACCAATTGAAGACTCTGTCGTTTGAACGTGGTATTGTGTTTGTTGTTTTTAAAAAAATCCTTCTTGGGGCGTACGTGAGTGTACGCACACTGCGGGAATTTGGATGCAACTTGCCCATTGAAATGTGGTACAAAACGTCCGAAACGGATCGACAGCATCCACTCTTGCAGCTCATGGTGGACCAATTGGGCGTTTATCTCCGTGTTATTGAGGATCCCTTGGCGACGCACTTTTACACCAAATTGTACGCCATATTCTATAGTGCATTTGACAATGTCTTGCTTCTTGATGCCGATAATTTCGCCGTGCGAGATCCGTCGTATTTGTTTGATACACCTGAGTTTGTCGAAACGGGCGCGATCTTTTGGCCGGATTTCTGGAGACCAGCGAATACGATTTTTAACATTCATGATCAAAGTTATGTGTGGGATTTTTTTGGCTTGGATTATGTTGATTCGTTTGAGCAAGAAAGTGGTCAAGTGATGATCAATCGTCGCATGCATTACAAGGCTTTAAATGTGCTCATGTACTATGGGTTTTCAATGCCTCGAGTTCACCAGAAACTGCGACTTGTATGGGGGGACAAGGATTTGTTTCGATTTGCGTGGATGAAGTCCCAGAGCTCGTTCTTTATGACACAGCGGCCACCGGGCTCGGCTGGAACCAAGCACCCCGACTACAATCTTTTCTGTGGGGTCACGATGGTGCAGCATGATCCGAGTGGCAACGTGATTTTTCTGCATCGAAATACGGAGAAGCTCACGTTTACGAACAATCGGATTTTATGGACGCATCTTCAGCAGTATAAAAACACGTCTTCTCTATCAAATTATGTCGTACGTGGAGCCAATGGCGGCAAAGTTTTTGCCCAATTTAAACGTTGTTTTGGCAAAGATGTGCACTATGACAAGCTCTTTACACTGCAACCAATGAGTGCTTTTCCCTTTGAAAACCTCGAGAGGAATATTTTGCAGTTTACTGCCGCAGGGGCCGAAGTCGTTCGTCTCGCTGGATTGAATTTAGACGATGATAGGTAGCCACGATTACGTTGTACTGAAGGAAAGAGAACTAATGTGCAGAGCCTCTAGATCGGATACTTTTGATGCAGCGTTAGCAGTAGATTATAGAATGACGAGTCGTCATAAATATAATACTTTTAATAGGCACTTGAAGTAAATTTATTATATGCGGGCGCAATAGATTATATAACGAAGGTCGTACTTTAAATTCGTCTAACATTTATTTTACTGACCAAGTTTTTTCATGAGAATAGAAAATTAGATCTCGAAAAGACAAATACTCAAAATTATTAGCCGAGAAACTGCGAAGTAGTCCCGAGCTTCAAATCTTGCTAGAGAACAAGGTAAGGCGAAATTTACGAAAACGATTATAACCTTAAAAACGTTATCTTTATGTGTTAGCGCTCTAGCCACGCGCCGCCCTTTATTTTACGCTTCAGACGGTTCTACAAGTAACCACGGTTTGATCCCCTAGATATGATACGATATACTTTTTGGTATTATTTACATGTACGTCGAGAAGTATGCAGCGAGATGTAAGGCTTACAAAACAAATTATAGACTTCACGTTGTTCTATTTACTATTACGTTTGACATCAACACACGGGCTTATTGCACTACCGTCGTTTTTGTAGGATAACCATTGACTTTACTTGCTTTTCGACTTGTCATTTGCGTCCGACTTGACCGCTTTTGACTTTTTCGGATTGGGCTTTTCATTGTCGTCCTTCTCGACCGGCGTTTTGCTAGAAGCATCCGTAGCAGTAGTCGCAGCCCCTTCGTCTCCAGACGCATTCTCAACACTTGATGTGCCAGATTCAAAGCCAAAATAGCCTGGGTACCCAAAGTTGCCCGAGTACCCGTAGTCGCCATAACCAGGATATCCAAAGCTGCCGTATCCGTACCCGCCGAAGCCAGATTGACCGTATCCATAACCTCCATAGCTAGGGTAGCTGCCGTATCCGTACCCGCCGTAGCCAGATTGATCGAATCCATATCCTCCATAGCCAGGGTAGCTGTCGTATGACGAGTAGTATCCCGGCGAGTACCCACCGTACCCGTAGTCACCTCCATATGACGGGTAATAGCTGTCGTATCCGTAGTCACCACCGTACGAAGAGTAGTAGTCAGGGTAGTAGCCGTAGTCTTTGCCACCATAGCCTTTTCCGTAGCTGTAGTAGTCGTTGCCGTAGCTCTTGTCATCGCAGTCTTTACCGTACTTTTTGTGGCCGTAACCACTGCCATATTTGGAGCCGTAGCCTTTGCCGTAGCTCTTATGCTCATATTCACCGTGCTTGTAATCGTCGTGCTTATAGTCATCGTGCTTGTAGTCATCGTGCTTGTAGCCTTTGTGGTCGTAGTCATCTTTACCATAGCCGTAATCTGACGACTCGGTCGACTTGATGTCCTTTTCCTCGAGGCGGCGACGGTAGTATGGATAATCGTAACCCTTGTCGTAGCTATCCATCTTGTAACCGTGATCGTTTTTGTATGGGTGGTGATCAATATTCTTGTAGGAACCGAGTCGACGACGAGGACCCATACCCATTGCAATGCCGCGGGCATTGACCATCTGCAAATCGACGCATAGGCCCAGCAGGACTAGCGTCTTCGAGAGCATAGCGAACGGTCAGCTGGTCTTTTAATCCGGTAAGATGGTTGGTTTCAAGTGATAGTTAGAAGGCAGGATCGAAAGTGTGATAGCGAGAGTTTCATTGAACTGCAGTCCCAAAGATGGCTTATTCTTTTGCGTGAAGTCCCTTCCGCCCGACAGGTCATTCGTATGGGTCCCGATGATGGCTCAGTCTCTTAGGTGAAGTCTCTTTCGAGCGGCTGGTCGTTTAATGATTTCGAGGATAACTTAGTCTCTTGGCTGAAGTCTCTTTCACCACCGGCCATTAAATGGGTTGTGGTCACATGAAAGACTTGATGGAATCATTTTAATAAAGATCGCGTCGAGAAAAGACGTAATCGAATTGCACGACGTAATACTATGATTAGAGCTTCTAAAAAAAATGCTGTGAGGAAACAGTCGC